>NW_024423343.1:27084661-27257087 GCF_017311325.1 Ursus maritimus | reverse complement strand
TTATTATTATTATTATTATTATTATTATTATTATTATTATTTACCACATAGCCACATATGTTAAAGGAAAAAGTGCCCTGACCTGCTAAATGCTGGGCTTTACTTAGCATGACCGGGATGTTTAAAGCAAACTTGTTATGTTAAAAAATCAAACAATATGTGTATTTTACGTTAACTAATAATATTAGCAATGGATGCCTTGAAGTAGGGTATGCTCAAACCTGAAAAATTTCACCCAGATAACAGAAGGAATATGAGCAAATGGAAAAAAAGAAACCCTAAACATTTGGTGACGGTTATGGAACTCTGGTGATCTCTAATGTCTGTCCTGCATTTCTGTCTCATTAAGATATTTGAATAATATGCTTAAAAACATGGCTTCCTTGTATCAGGAGCAAATGAACTGTAATCATTTATTTTATTCAGTGTTCCAGATTACTTTTTTAAGGGAACTGGGAGATATTGATTAGCACAACAACAAAATATCACTATGAGATTGTGGGCAGAATATTTCTTTTGCTTTTAGCTTTCAATAAAATACTCAGGACATTGGACATTTTTTCTATAATTTTAAACCAAGGTTTCTCAGACTTGGCACTATTGACACTCTGGGCCACATGGTTCTTTGTCGTGGGGACTGTCCTGTGCATTGTAGGGTATTTAGCACCATTCCTATCCTCTCCACTTGATGCCAGTAGCAGCCCCAACCCCCTCAACCCCCCCCCCCCGCCCAATTGTGACAACCAAAAAATGTCTCTAGATGTTGCCAAATACCTCTTGGGAGACAAAATCAGCCCTGGTTGAGATAAATTGCTTTAAATTGACTTCCATTTAGGTTTATAAATTAAGAATGTATGAAATGACAGTGTGCGGTAACACTTTACATTTTTGGCCCTTTAAACAAAACCTGAGGTTAAAATAAAGTGATTTACGTTGACCCATTGCCACCTTCTCTGATCTTCAGTCTGTTCATCTTCATTCCCAGCTAATATGCATATTAAATTTAGGAAATATATTGATAGAACAACGAAGGGAATGTATCAAAGCAGAGCAAATGTTTAATATTGAATAAACATTGGATCACATCACAAAATAGATGATATAGACTAGTACCTGTCAATTGTTTTTAAAGATCCCTGTCATTTTTGGTTGGTGAAGATGGGCAGTTCAAAACTCATGTGTTCACGTAGCGTCGTTACAGTGCCCGGTAATGCATGTCTTCAAGTCAGCCTGTCCCGTGGGGGTGGGGAGCACTGTACAAATATGGGCAGTATTTTGTTTGCTGTGTCAGTGGGTCCTTCTGGACACAGACTCTGAGATGGAAGTCGTGGTACAGTAGGGTTACTGGGGAGTAATGCCTGTGAAAGAGAAAAGAGCAAGAAAGTAGAATCGGACAGGGAGAGCTTCAGACCAGGATGCAAATCTGGCAGAGTCTTGGCCAACCTCATGGAGAGCTCAGGAGTAGAGGTTGCCCATCAGAGGAGTCCCATATGGTGATAAAACGGCCAGGTCCTAGTACTCCGACTGTTGTTTCCTCATTAGCTCAGAATTGTTTATATAATTGTGCACTTGGCTCCAAAGCTGAGATGTTTGAAAGTACTGCAGCTGGAGGCTGTCAGGTAACCACACTCCTTCCACACAAATAGTTGGTTCTTTCTTGAAGGACTGTGTCAGTGGTGCACTTCCGTGTTTGCCTCCCTTACACAATTATCAAGGGACAACACTGGTTTTGCTGGGCTCAGGAATGGGCTGACCCCATGTGATTCAGTCACCTTCTGCAGGCTCAGTGGCTGCAGATCAGTGTGGCTCGGACAGTGTATGTGCCTGGAAGTGAGTACAAATCCATCACGACGACTGGAGAAAATTCCCAGAAGATCATGACATATTGAATGGAAGTATGTAAGTTCCATACAGTACTAGGTGTGAGGAGATACTCATGGGCAGGTTTTGTTTTTCAGTAATCACTCATTTTTTGTCTAAGTGGAATATCAGCCTTGTCATGGACATTCTGATGTGGGGAAAAGAACAGTAGCCTGGGAACTCGAAAGCCACGTTCAATTTCCTCCTCCGAAAACATGCAACATCCTTGGGCATGAAACTTGATGTCTCTACTCTTACTCTGTTCAGTGAGAAGGGTTAGCTCTACTGACCTTCCAGTGTGAAGACTCAGAGTCTATTGGGGAATCAGAAATCTCATACTTGGGGGGAAGGGGTGATAATCGGATTATATTTATTTACCTACCAAGTACCAAATACTGCACTAAGCGCTTTACTCTATTATTATCTCATTTAATTCTCATAGTTACTTTATGAGATAGGCACTGTAACTATTCATTTCATAAGTGAGAAAATGGGGCTAAGAGATGTTAGGTAATTTTCTCGGGTTGCACAGCTAACAAGAGTAGAGTAGTCATGATTCCACCCTGGCTTCTACCCTGGAACCCACCCCTCAGATTGGTGTCCTCATCATGGAGATCAGTTAGGCACTGCTGAGCTAAATTATGTCTATACAGCCCTCTGTCCCAACAATATCCACCCCTGTGTATATATCCCGAGGAATTTCTTAGACAAGTTCATAATGGTTACTGCAATAATTCTGTGGTGTTGGGGTCAACCTGGGTGTTCATAATGGGGTATGCTAAGCAGCAATATAAAGCAGTAGATTCAATGTACACAAAACAGCATGTATGAGATGTTTCCAACAGGATAAGCTATAGCATATAAACAATGAGATGTATGACATAATACCATTTGCATATATTTAAATACATGAACATAAAGCAGCAATGCATATTGTATAAACATACAGGTAAGAGATATATGTGTATATAAATTTCACATTAAGTGGTTGCATATGGAGAGGTAGTGAAGTAGGAGTGGGGTATAGAGAGAAAAGGGGAGATAGATGGACCAGTAAGTATGTAAGCGAGCCTACAGCCGTGTCGGTCAGTTGGAGATCATGGTGATAGCAGATGGAACTAGCAATGAGCCATCATTGGTAGGTTTAAGAATGAGGACATAATCAGGATGTAGGCAGCTTCTCCAAGATGGGAAGCTAAGGGACTACTCTTAGCAAAATCAAACTGAAACTTGACCGCCGATTGCGTCTGCGTGATGCCTATTTTCAGAAGCACTACTGTCGTTAAAGAGCCGGTGGTTGGTTTGTTCTTTCCTGTTGATAGCCAGGCGGTTTGCATTGTCTTCCGGGAGTGGGGAAGCCTGTGTCCCCGAGGTGGCGGGCTTCTCTGCGGCTGCCCTAACTGCCATAGAATCCTCAGCCCCGGCAGCCTCGAAGCTGCACGGTGGAAGGGAGCTAGGTGTGGCCTCTTCCTGGCCATGCACAGAGAGGTTTCACTTCCTTGGAACTTCCTCAATTCTTCGTGAATAGAAAGAGAACCTTTTCAACGAACACTCACACATTCCATTTATTTTCCTGATTGAGCTTCAGTTGGTTTTGCCATCCGCTAGAATCCATGCTCTTTCTTTCCCCTCTGTTTGGGTTTTGCCTTCTCCTTGAGTTATTCTTTAACTCTTTTAATGGCAAGGTGACTTTAGGTGGCCCAGTGTACCTTCTGAGCCTCCATTTCCTCCAATCTGAAGTGACGGTGACAATGGTGCTTATCTCATGGGACGTGGGAATATTGAATTGAAAAATATGCAAACACACAAAAGCCTTAAGGTGTTGGATAATGAACGTGCCAGCTCTTTTCTATTAGTAGACTAGTTAAGGGCTTTTTAATGGAATGATTATTAGATTGAGATTACTTCTTAACATAATTGGGAGCCACTGAAGGGTTTTAAATGGTGTGTGTGGGTGTGTGTGTGTGTGTGTGTGTGTATTTTGCAGGGTTATTCTCTCTGCCACCAACACTGTTCCTTCTGTTCCTTACAGTTTCTCCTTCAGAACCCAATTGCATTCTGGTAGCAATTGGACATTTTTTTCATAGTACTGATAGATGTTATAATTTTACATTTATTGATCTGAGTACTTGATTAATATCTGTCTCCCCCTTTGAAGAAGTCATTCTGAAGACAGAGCAGCTAATCAGAAGGCAGTTGCAGGTGTTCTGACTGGTGTGTCCTTGGAGAATTGGAGGTGCAAGAAGGCAGATGGGTCCAAGAGATAGAAGGTACATTCAGCTGGAGGAAGAATGGACTGGGGCCGGTACGATGAGTGAAACTTTTAGATAAGCTTAGTGTAAGATGCTGGAGATATTTAGTAGCTGATTGGATATTGGATTATAAGGCTTAAGAAAACTCTGGATTTAGCATCAGCACTTTATAGGGAGTAGCTGAAACCACATGTGTGAATGATATTTTCAAAGAGGGTATAATGGAAGTAAAAGGACTGGCTAACTTGCTTAAAAGAGAGTATGCGGAGAGGTTTTCGGTAAGATTACTCTTGAACTGTAAATTCACAGGGAAAAATGGACTAATAAACAATTTGAAACACCTGTGGCAATCAGGGTGGGGTCTTTGGGTAGTAGGTTCTGTATAAATGTTCGAAAAAGCTCATTTGTATTTTTTTCATTTTAAGGAAATTCATCCTCTTTGATCCCACTTGGAACTGAAGTCTCTAATCACTTTCTCCTGTTTTAGTTTTAAAATGGGCACTCTATTCTAAAGGGCAGAGGTTACAGAACCTGCATCTGGTCATGGAGATGGAGAGAAAAGTGCTGTTGGTCTCTAAGAGAGTTCGGTGTTTCCAGGGCTCCCTTGTCCTAATGACTGAAAAAGCAGGCTCAGTGTGGAGCTTAACAGTTATTCCATTGGCTGGTGGGATTTTATAGATGCTCAAAGCAAGTAAGTCATAGCTTTCTGGAGGGGGGAGGAAGTATATAAAATGGTTGAGATTATGGACTTTGATATCAGAACTCAATTTGGAATTTGCATTTCCTACTCTCTCTTACTAACATCTCAAAAACTTGGCTTCTTCATTTGAAAAATGAGGATGACCTAATGCCGAATTCGATGAGTTGGTGTGGGTTACACAACATGAAAATCTCAGGAGAAGCCCTTAATGCAGTCCCTGTCACAGGGTTTGCTCACTCTTAGTGTCAGCCATCACTGTTGTTGCTATCATCGTTGCCATCGTCGTCATCGTCATTTCTATTATATTTTCTAACTAGCTAGTGCTGGTATAGAGAATCAGTTATTTTTATTTACTGATTCATGTCTACCAAGTTTATTCTGGAGCAGTAACAATTTTCTCCAATAACTATAGCTGTTATTTCTTTTTATCCTTTGTCTTATCTTATTGCATTAACTAGAACTCCCAATGTAATGTTAGATGGTAGTAATTATTACAGGCATCTTATTTTATTATTTCGATGGGATGGCTTCTAAAGATTTCTCAAATATGGTATTTGCTCATGTTCATCAGTGCTATTTTTTTAAGTTATTAAATGGAAGGCTAGTGTAGAAAGTTCTGAATTATATCATGTATAATTTTTATTTTAAAGTCATAAATGATATGCTATTTCTTGTTTTTATTTTTTAAGATTTTATTTATTTATTTTAAAGAGAGAAAGAGAGAGAGACAGCATGAGAGGGAGGGGCAGGGGTGAGGGAGAGAGAGAATCTGAAGCAGACTCCATGCTGAGTGTGGAGCCTGACATGGAGCTCGATCCCAGGACCCCGTGATCATGGCCTGAGCTGAAACCAGGAGTTGGATACTTAATGGACTGTGCCACCCAGGAGCCCCTGATATGCTGTTTCTTTAAAAATATGTCAGATTAATCATTTTGATGTTCTGCCATAGATAGTGGATTACTTAAGGGCAAGAACTGATTCTTAATAACTTTTCTACAGTACATGGTACCTAGTAGATACTCATTAAATATTGGTAAGTGTTTGCCAGGTCGTAGGTAGAAGACCTATTATAGATTGCTGCTCGAATTAGCAAATAAGTCAAATACTCTTGTTAATAATAAGATACATATTGATAACGTACTTAAAAACCTACAAACAAACAAAAGTGTTGCTTAATACTGTTTGACCAGTTTATGTGACTAGATTAGAGCAGACTTCTCTGTGTAATTAGGGCAAACTTCTGCCTCTCCCTTATGAAACCATTTACATCAAATTGCAAACTGGCTACCATTTCTTAAATGAGACTAATTTATACTTCTTGTCACTTTCCTTACTTATGTAATCAGGCTAGTTCTCTTTTCTATGAGAAAAAAAATTTTGGTTATTTTTTTTAAACACACTTTCTTAGAGCAAAGATTATGTTGAACAATGCATTTAAACCAATTTTGTGGGCATGAGGTACGTCTGAGCTTGCATATTCTTCCGCCTACACCACGGGAGAATCTGCCTTCAGAAGGGCGCTCAAGCGTGTAATGAGCACCAGGGTGGAACTTCTCCTCTCAGTATATATTCTGGGATCTTATTTCCTAGATGAATAAAGTCTGTAAGACACGATGACATCCAGAAGCTTTTAGGTAGTCATGTAAGCGGGACTGAAGCACCATTTTCGTGTTGATTAATTGAACTTAGAGATATCTACAAAACTAGAAGAAACCATAAGTAGACATGTGGGGCTTCCCTGCAGTCTTAAAAATGCCTTTTAAAATCAATCCAAAAGACACAGCATGCTTCTGTTTCCCACCAGATTGGTAATATATGAGTAATGGCGTTTTGTTTGTGAGTTTATCACATTTTTTACCACTCATGCTCATTGTGTCGTAAGTGCCCAAGAGCCACACTGTCGCTCCTGACCTACTGAGGAAGATTTTGACTGTATCCGTTACCTTGATTTTGGTGATGGTATCATAAGTGTTTGCGTATGTCCAAACCCATCAAATTGTACCTATTAAATATATGTCGTTCTTTGTATTTCTTTCTTTCTTTCTTTCTTTTTTTTTTTTTTAAGATTTTACTTATTTATTTGAGAGAGAGAGAGTGTGTGCACGCACCAGCTGGGGGGTGGGGGCGAGGAGCAGAGGGAGAGGGACAAACAGACTGAACTGAGCATGGAGCCCAATGTGGGGCTTGATCCCATGACCCTGAGATCATGACCTGAGCTGAAACCAAGAGTTGGACACTTTAAACGACTGAGCCACCCAGGTACCCCTACTACTTTGTATTTCAATAAAGCTGTTAAAAAAAATAGAACACCTTACCTAACAAACAAAAATAACCCCTCCAAACAGGGTAAAATGGGTAAGGTGGTCAATGGTACAAACTTCCAGTTTTAAAATAAGTAAGCCATAAGGGTGTAATGTGCAGTGTGATGACCATAGTTATAACACTGTATTGCATATTTGAAAGTTGCCAAGAGAGTAGATTTTAAAATTTCTCATCATGAGAAAAAAGTTTGGTGAATATATGGTAACAGATGCTAAATGGACTTACTGTGGTTATCATTTCACGATACATACAAATACCCAATCAATATGCCTGGAAATAATACAACACGTTACACATCAATTGTATATCAATTAAAACACAACAGTAAAAAACCCCATAACCTTCTATTCATAACACTTCAGTTCAGCAAGTACTTTGAGGGTCTCACATGTGCTGGATACTGTGACAATCACCGGAAATAGAAATACAGCCAAAACACATGCCCACCTTTTCAAACAGATCGTGTTCAGCATTCTTAGAAAGGTTTCTACATTTGAATTAATGTTTACTACAACCTTTGGGTGATGATGATTCCTTTGGGAGGGAAGTCAACCTCATAAGACACTATACTGTTGGGTGGCTGCCTCTTGTGTCCCTCCCCTCATCTGTCCAAAAGTCTGTGTCCCAGACTACACTGATCTCACACAGTCTTGTCAAATATAGCTCTTTCCCACTTCCCCCACCCCTGGACCTCTGGGTTAAGTTTTATTTTACCTCCAGTAAGACCATGCGGACTCTCACTTCTCACTGATTTAGAACCCCTTTATTATTCCCAGATCTATTGACTCAATTCCTCATTACATGTTACTTTTTCCTACTCCCCACACACCACTACTCATTCAACTGTCTAAAGATAGTCATACCTCGACCTCCTCTCGTTCATCCATAAAGCTAGCTGTTGTGTGATAGGTGGTCACATCCTTAGGTCAGAAATTAGGGAAACCAAAGTTTCATTCCAACATTCATCCCTTTTTTGAGAGGTCATAGAAAATGGTTTAATTTACAAGTTCTCATAGTAATTTTCCTTTATTCTCTTAATATATGTGCATAATTGTTAATGAGTGCAGAGTTTCTAGTATGTCAAACTTACCTTCTAGTTTCTTGACCTTATTATTAATGGTGGTTTTACCTCATTGCTTTTGCTCAAAATTAGCCATCTCATTCCCATTGGATATCAACCATGTTATTTTTCCCAGCACGACTTTCTCAGGATCCCAGAGCTACGCTGCATGACAGATGTGTTGCCCGGGGTGGTGACACTACAGATACAAATGGCTGGAATGTTTTCACTGCGATTTGGCCTGCAGCCTGATTTTCTGTGTCTCAACTTCTGGTCGCCAACTGCCTGAAGGAAACAGTCATCTTCTTGATGCATTGTTACATCCCCAAACAGACCAACACTGTTTGTTAGGGTAGGAGTAGCTTATTTATTTTGCATTGCATTTCTTTTTCTTTTCCTTTTTTTTTTTTTGGTTGTACAATGTGATTCTTTTAAAGGTGTACAACACGATAATTTAATATATATACACATTGTGAAATGATTATCATTATCATGTTAATTAACACATCCATCGCCTCACTGTGTGTGTGTGTGTGTGCTGAGAACACTTAAGAGCCCCAGGCTTGCCCTGGAGATACTGCAGGTTTGGTTTCAGACCACTGTAATAAAGTGAATATTGCAAGAAAGTGAGTCAAATAAATTATTAGGTTTCCCAGTGAATATAAAAATTTTATTTATATTATATGGTAGTCTATTAAGTGTGTGATAGCTTTATGTCTGAAAAAAAAACAAGGTACGTAATTAAAAGTACTTGATTGCTGAACAAAGGCTAACCATCACTTGAGATTTCAGTGTATCATAATCATGGATCCCAGATCACCATAAAAAATGATAATACGTGAAAGAGCTTGAAATATTGTGAGAATTACCAAAATATGACACAGAGACATGAAATGAGCAAATGCTGTTGGGAAAATGGCGTCATTCGATGCAGGGTTGCCACAACCCTTCAATTTGTAAAAAAACTCAGCATCTGAGAAATGCAATAAGGCAAAGTGCAGTAAAGTGGGTATGCCTGTTTTTGAAATTCTGTATTTCGCCATAATTACAGGGACCCCATTCAAAGTAAATTTTCAGCTTTTCTATGTTCAAAGAAAACTTCCCAAATTCTTAGTGTGGAATGATTTCGAAAGCCATTTTAGATGTACTAGCTAGGTACGTTTTTAAGTAACTAAAGCTCTTGGGCCAATTTTGCTGATACTTGAAAATGGAGCTTTTGACTTGATCGAATGTTGCACGCCCCTGCTTGATCCTGCGTGCATAGTTCTTAACTTGGCTAATTCTGAATTTGTGTGTTGATGGCAACTTTCCTTAAGATAAGTAAATTACTTTTGAGGAAGATACACACAGTTGCTTTACTGAATTGCCAAGGGAGTTATTTTAAATTAGTTGATGATTAATAGTTGACAATTAATCTTTTGCTTGGGAGATTTGGTAATGGGTGGGAATTTAAAAATTGTCAGTTCTAATTGGTTTTCCTTGAGAGGATAGGGAATCTTTCATATTTATAGAAACCTATAAATTACGGGGAGCTACCTAATGCATGATTTCTTTTGCACTCAAATTCTTTGCCAAACAGTCTTAATATATTTGAACTGAATTTAGCTCAAATTAATAGATTACATGGCATTTAATTTAAGTTGGTCTTTCTCTGTCATGGTTGTAATCATTAAATACAATTTACTAAAAACTCTTTATTGAATGAAGAAAATATTTTGAGAAAATTGTAGTTTCACATGTAGTATAAGAAATAACACAGGGATTCTGCATACCTTTTACCCAATTTCTCCCTGTGGGGACATCTCTCATAACTATAATACAATAGCCCAAGCAGGAAATTGATATTGGTATAATCCACCTACTTAATTCAGCTGTCACTGGTCTTATAAGTATTCATTGGCTTGTGTACATTTAGTTTTATGCAGTTTTATGACATGCACAGATGCCCTTGACCACCACCATAGTCAAGATACAGAACAGTTTCGACACAGGAATCCCTCTTGCTACCTTTCCATAGCCACAGCCTCTTCCTTCTACCTTGTTCCCTGCTCTCTCCAATACCTGGCAACCACTGATCTGTCTTCATCTCTATCGTCATTAGAGGACTTAAAAAATTAGCTATGCTTGGTTTCTAAGTAGTGCTTGGAGCTCTAGAAATACCTAATAAATTCGTGTGGTTAAAATGAAAGAGAAAGGGTGGATGATAGGTGTGAAGGATGACAGTTCCATGTGGTCACTCTCCTCATGCTGAAATCCTGACGGACTTTGAATGAGGCCACAGATATGGCCATTGTCTTAAAGTGTTTTCAGTTTGCTTCCTGTGTGAACGTTACGATTTACTGCCGAATGTGCAAAATGGGCTGGTCTTTAGACTTAATTCTGAGTTAGAGATCCGTTTGTGAAAGGATTAAAAAACTTGAGAGGTATGGACACGTGTTTGGGTTTTGTGTGTGTGTGTGTGTGTGTGTTTTATCCATATAACTTGTTTTACTTTGAATTTAAAAAGGACAAATGGGGAAACACTTTCATAGGTGGTGTTTTAATTAAAGGTGAATGGTTCAATATTTTCCTCAAAGCTATCAGTTTATTATAACAGAATCTTTTTTTCTGTTCGAACCTAATATTACAGACAATAAATTCTAAATAAATAAAAACATTTCATTCTCAAATTCACTTCACAATGTAAAAACTTCGGCTACTCTCAAGGATCACACTCTTGAGAGTGAAATCAGTATTTAAGTAAAGTAAAAGAAAATATTAATAGGTCTGTATGAACTCTTTTGAGGCCTGTATAAAAACATGAAGTAGAAAGTTAATAAAACTGATTTATTATTTGGCTCGTCAATCCTGGACTATATGACTAATCCTGAATTCCAAACAAAATTCCTTATTATAGACCAACTCACCTTTCTCTTGGACCACGGAAAGTAGAACGTCCAAAGAAATTCATTCTCTTTAAATATATTTAATATATGAACATTACAATAACTTTCTAAGAAGGCATTATATGCACTTAGGAAACTTCACTTTATAAAGGAGATATTTTTGCAAAATTATAAAATAGTCACATTTTAACATTTCTTATTTACCTTTGTTTTTTACAACCACCTTCTGGCAAGTCTTCATGTACTAAAATGAGGTAATATTTTTATATATATTGTGTTTTTTCAAGTTAGGACAGATTGTTTCTTTTGAAAAAAAATTAACTTAGGTAATTACAGATTCATATGCAGTTGTAAGAAATAATACAGAGAGAACCCTGTACCCTCTACCCAGTTTCTCCCAGTGGTAACAACTTACAAAGGTATAGTCCAACATCACAACCAGCATACTGACATCCATAAAGTCGAGATACAGAACTTTCCGATCTCCCAAAGATTCCCCTTCTGTTGCTGTTCTATAGACACACTCACATCTCCTCCTCAGCCCTAGGGCAACCACTAATCTGTCCTCCATTTCTATAATTTACTTTGTGTCTTCTCTCTCTTTTTCACTTTGTTTGCTTGCTAGAAGTTTGTCAATTTTATTGTTTTTTCAAAGACCTAACTCTTTGTTTCATTGATAGTCTCTATTTTTTAAAAAATTTTATTGATTTCTGTTTTTATCTTTATTAAGTCCTTCTATTCGCTTTGGTTTTGGTTTGCTCTTCTTTTTCCGGCTCCTTGAGGCAGAGCGTTATGTTATTGGTGCGAGACTTTTCTTCTTTTCCAATGTAGGTATTTAGTACTGTAAATTTCAGCATTGCTTTAGCTCTGCCTTACACATTTTGATATTTTATGTTTTCATTTTCATTCGGTTCAGTGTATTGTTTTGATTTCCCCTGAGACTTCCTTTTTGACCCATGGATTATTTAGAAGTATGTTGCTTAGTTTCCACGTGTGTGAAGATTTTCCTGTGATCTTTCTGTTTTTGATTTCTAGCTTGAGCCCATTGTGTCTGAGAACCTAGTCTTTATGATTTCAGTTCTAAACTTGTTGAGGTCTGTTTTAGGGTCTGGGACATGGTCTGCCTTGGTACATATCCTGTGAGCACTCGGAAAGAATCTGGACTCTTGTCTTGTGGAGTGAAGTGTTCTGTAAGTGGAGTGAAGTGTTCTGTTAGACCCTCTTGGTTGATGGCGTTGTTGAGTTCTTCTCTGTCCGTGTTGCTCTTCTGTCTCGTTCTGTCAATTGAGCAAGGAGTATTGAAGTTTCCAACTATAATTGTGGCCTTGTCTATTTCCTCTTTCAATTCTATCAATGGTTCCCTCACATATTTTTCTGGTTTTTTTTTTTAAAGATTTATTTATTTATTTATTTTAGAGAGAGAGTAAGAGTGTGTGGGCCAGAGGGAAAAGGAGAGAGAGAATCTCGAGCAGACTCCTCCCTGAGCGCAGAGCCCCACGCGGGGCTCAATCTCATGACCCTGAGATCATGACCTGAGCTGAAACCAAGAGCCAGTGGCTTCACCAACTGAGCCACCCAGGTGCCCTATTTTTGTTTTTTGTTGCATACACTTTTAAGATAGCTATGTTTTTTTGGTGGAATGCCACTTTTATCCTTAGATAATGTCCCTCTTGGTCTCTGGTAGTTTTGTTTGCTCTGAAATCTACTTTATCTGATATTAAGATAATTGGGGAAGTGAGGGTGTCGGTAGAAGTAGAAGTTTAGGTTCCCCAGCCAGCTGCTTTTGACACCCAAGGTGGGGAGCTCCTTGTTGCTGACGAATGTGGATATGAGTTCTGCTCCCCACGTGGTCTCCACTGACACCACAGTGGGGTGGCCTCATTGCTAGGCTGACTCCCTACTTGGTCTTTTCTGACAGCACCCCAAGGAGGGGTACCTTTTCCCTGGCAGCAGGGGGTGGAAGTCCAGGCTCTCCTCATGGTCTCCACTGACCCCTGAGGGGCAATGGGGCATGATACAGCCCAGTGTGGGTCAATGTCCTGGCTCTCTGCTTTGCTCTCAAACCACACTGGAGAGAGTGTAGGGTCACCTCCTTACAACCCGCCTAAGGGTGGATCTCCACTTGGCCTTTGCTGGTGTCAGTTGGGATAGAACTGCAATGTTTTTTCTGTGGTGTTTGGCTTAGGTCGAGCTGTTATTGTGTAAAAGTTTTCTGTCTAGTCAGGCTGTCCCTTTCCTTCCTTGCTGTAGAAAATATGGTTTTCTTGAGGGTTTTTTTTTGGGGGGGGGCAGTGTCTGTTGTTGTTTCAGAGTTGCCAGCTTCTCAACTCCAAGTCCCAAATACATAAGGCAAAAAGAAAACCGAGAGAATTGACCACTTGGTTGTTCTTTGGGATCTGAGGTCCCTAGCTGGTCTGCTGTCTGCTCTTTGCCTTTCAGAATCATCTCATGTTCATTTTATAGATAATGTCCAGAGCTTTTAGTTGTACTTACTGGGAGAAGTAGAGAAAAATACATCTATTCCATCATGCAGAGGAGGAAATTCCAGAATGCTTCTTTTTAAGAACATCTAACTTATGGGTTCATGTTTACTTAAAAATGTAATAAATGTGAATATTGAAATTATAAGAATTTGCATATTCTGATTTTAACCAATCAGTATCTGTAACAACAACTTTAAGTACTTTCAGTAAAATGCATTTTATTTCAAATTATAAATAATCACTTACCCAGAAAAAATTACTGATATATTCTTTTTTTTTTTTTTTTTTTTTTTACTAAATGTGCCATTTTATTTTGGATGCAATTGTTGCTTTTGGAGTAACAGACATTCAACATGAAACCTCTTCTTCTGTTTTAAGTGTACTATGATTTTACTGTCCCCCTATGGTGAAGAACTTGTATCTGCAGCTAAGGAGGGAGGGAAAGCAATATAAAAGATGTTAAACATTTCCTTATTCTCACTTGAAATGACTAAAGAGCAATTTAAAAGATCACGAATTAGTACATTCTAATCAAATTTGCTTCTGGTTAATAAACTGACCACAATGTGTAGAGCTGCAGTTTATATGATGCTTGTGTTTCTGAAGAGGTTGTCCTGATAAAAAGGCTAAATCTGCACTACAGAAAACAAAAAATGTATTTATTCAAGTAAAAATGGGCAAGGGACGACTTGCAACGTTCATGTTTCATAACTGAAGTCGGATTTCTCTGAATCAAATGTATAGCTCTGAAACTTGATCACAGCGTACCCAGTGTTTAATAGGATTGAAGTAAAAGAAAATAACTATTGAACTGAAAAAGCAAACAACAAAAACCAGCCAGAAAACAGGACGAAGCAAAACATGGATGGTGCTTGGCTGTTTCTGGATAATAAATGGGAAGCAGTCCGTTTTGCTACCCTGCTTACCCACAAGGCTCAGAGGCCCACATTGCATTCTCCCTTCTGGGTAAGTGAGCGTTTCATGGCTCACTTGCAGTGTAGCCACTTTTAACTCAGGATCTGCATTGTGTTCGCCTGCTGACTAAATTATGGGGTATATTCCAATCCAAAAAATCATTTTTTGTTTATTCTCTCCTTTCGTAAATATCATTAAATGTGAGCATTGAACTATGAATATTATCCAGAAATCTCTAAAACTATGTACCAGACCATTCACTGAACTACTCTTTGTATTATAAATATATTAGGAAATAAACTCTTAATTTTAAGGAATAAGCCTTTTTTTATGCTGAAACTAGTTCTTATGATAGATATTTTTCCTGTATCTTCCATTTCAAGTTAACATGCCAATGCATCATTTTATATGTTACTTAAAATCATAATTATCAGTAATCTCTGGGTCTTTATGGCTAATAATACAAACATCTTTCTATTTCTAATGTTTAGTCCATTATCGTATTACAAAACATAAAAAGGTTGTTTTTCCCACATTCCTTAAAGAATGATTCTAGAGAGTAAGTATTTGCAACCTGAAATTAAAGATTTGGGGTTTGCAAAGGGTTGTATTATTGGGAGTTGGTCACTTAGGTAAATTGATGGGTTTTATCAATTTAAGAATTTCTAAGCCTCCTACAGAAAAACAGAAATGCAAAGCTCTGGACCCTATTATTATTATTATTATTATTTTAGAGATTTTATTTATTTTTTTGAAAGGGAGAGTGAGCATGAGCAGGGGAGGGGCAGAGGCAGGGGGAGAAGGAGAAGCAGACTCCCCACTGAGCAAGGAGCCCAACATGGGGCTGGATCTCAGGACCCTGGGATCATGACCTGAGCTGAAGGTGGACACTTAAGCAACTGAGCCACCCAGGCCCCCCTGAACCCCACTCTTGTTAACAAATCTATGAAACCCATAATACTCAGTATTCTTTTTCTAGAGAACACCTGTAGAAATTTGTGGTTGTTTAAAGATATATTTATATATTTTTTGATGCCTCCCTTTAAAAGATAGAGATTAATTCCTCTCCTCTCAAGTGAGACTTGGTGGCTTGCTTTTAGCTAACGGAATATGATGGGAATGACCATGAGTGACATCTGAGATTAGATCATAAAAGGCATGGTGGGTTTCTCCTTGCTTTCTCTCTGGAATCACTCATCTGTGGGAAGCCAGTTGTCATGTTGTAAAGACACTCAGGCACCCGTATGGAGAGAACTGTGTGGTGAGGAACTAACATTTCCTCTCATCAGACACTGAGGAACTGAAGCCCTCTGCCAATAGCTGTGTGAGTTCACCATCTCAGAAGTGGATTCTCTAGTCCCAGTCGAGTCTAGGTGACAGCATCTGTAGCTGAAGTCTTAACTGAAACCTCATAAGAGACTGAGCCCAGAACCACCCAGCTAAGCCTCTCTCAAGTTGTGAGATAATTAATGTTTATTGTTTTAAGCCACAGAGTTTTGGGTAAATTTGTTATATAGCTAGAGATGATGAATACAGACTTTTTCTACTTAAAATTCTGTTCTTTTGGAATCACTCTTTATACCAAATGAATTGTATCATGTTAGATGAAGCATGACTTTGTTATTGAGTTTTCTGGAAATTCGTTGTGGTTTAAAGAGATGTATAAGGGTGCCATGTTGGCAGAGGTGGATTTTGATGACTTTGTAATATGTCAACTTGGCTATGTTAAAATGTATTTCCCAGAATTCCCATTCCCTTTATGTTTCTGGTTAGGGTGACACACAAGACATTTTTTTCATGGGCACTGGAGGGCAGAAGTGAAGCAGAAGCCATTTTGTTTTTTACACTCAGATGGTCAAAGCAGGTACTTTCATATCTCACATACACTGTTGCTTATCTGTTGGCTCATCTCACTGGGGAGGGATAGTAGCCAGGCCTGCAGCTGCTCCATCTTTTCCTGAGTCCTCCTTTAACTTCTCTGATTCCTGAGCTAAGTGTGTGTTTAGGCCCCTGATAAAGAATGTCAGCTTCTGCTGGACACTTACAACATGAGGGCTGGAGGCTCCAAGAATTCACATGCATTTCAGTGTGTCTTCATGGTTTCTAGCACATGCTCATGGTTCCAGCTTGTTCTTACTCTCCCTCTCTTTACACCCATCTTCTGTTTTTGACTTCCTGACCTATAGATTTCTAGCTACTGTGTCAGACAAACCCCAAACCCCAAAACCCAAAAGACCTTCTGGAGACTGTTTAACCACCTCCCACAATACTTTAGTCAAATTCGTGTAACGAGTACTTATTCTATCTCTATCTCTACCTGTATTTTTCTATAATCTATCTTTTTAAAAAAATAATTTATTTATGTATTTGAGAGAGAGAGAGAATGAGAAGGGTAAGGGGCAGAAGGAGAAACAGACCCCCTGCTGAGCAGGGAGCCCAATACGGGGCTCTATATGGGGCTTGATCCCTGGACTCCGGGATCATGACCTGAGCTGAAGGCAGATGCTTAATCGACTGAGCCACCCAGGCGCCCCTCTACAGTCTATCTCAGTCTCTTACTAGTTCTGTTTCTTTGATTGCATCTTGACTAATAGAATGGTGTTCATCATTATCTTGTACCTTCAAATATGTTGGTTCTCAAACCCATTAAAGTTAGTGCAAGAACCACAAAGCGTTCCTGTGAAACATGGGGGTTACCAGTCGCCACCTTCGGAAATAAATTCTGATTCACCGAATCTGATGTGTAGCCTAAGGAGCTACATTTTATATGAGTGTCAGATTCAGGTGGTCCAAGCACCATGCTTTGAACAAACAAAATATGACTATTCTGTCATATTTAAAATAAAATATATTTCATTGAAATGAAGGTTTTCCAAAGTAGAATTTCCTCTCCATCACTGGTGGTATTAAAGTCAAATCTAGGTGAACTCGTTCAGTAAGAATTCATTATTCACTTTTATGTTAGAAGCACCTTCCAAGGTGGGAATGGGTATCAAAGTGTCTAGTGAAAGAGATCTAGTAGAAAGTTCGATTCAGATAAAAGACTATTTCAGATAGCTGGATATCAAAACTTGAATTTTCAACTGTATTAGAAGGTAGATAATGAAAGATTATATCATGGTTTAAAAAAGAGGTCATGGGAATACTTTTCTGTTTGTATTTTGTTCATTTCCACAGCTGGATTCTGATGGCACCGTCACAATTGAGGAGCAGATTGTCCTTGTGCTGAAAGCTAAAGTGCAGTGTGAACTGAACATCACATCGCAGCTCCAGGAAGGAGGTAAAGGTGCTAAAAATTATGTCTTCTTGTGTCCCTACCATACCCCAGTTCTCAAAAAGACTCAAATTCCCCTGGGAAGTCATAATAGGGTGTTCATTACATGTTTCCATGTGGAGGGGCAAGTAGCAGAATCATGCTCTTTTCATTTCTTTAACCACAAGCTCTTCCCTCCCTATGGACAGAACGACTTGCCCAATTTTTGAGTTTCAGAACAGCAGCTGGGCACGTGCACATTGGTCTCTCTCTCAGGCTTCTCTTTGGGGTCTGTTTGCTTGCAGAGAGCGTGCATCCTGGTTTGCCCTTAACCAGGTAGTGAGCTTGGAGGGGCAGGCTCTGTTCTTGTGTGTATCGCTTGCGGTTTTAGGTACTATAATAAATATCAGAAGAACAAAAAAGCATGAACCGAGGCCCTGTTCTCAAAAAAATTTTTCTTAATAATAAAATGATTATTTAATTTCCATATGCCTGACTCTCTATGTAATTTCTCAACTAGTTCCACAGTCAAGTGGGGAACTAGAAAAACAAAGCAGCAACACTACAGGTGAGCTTGTGGTGGCTCTGGTGCTCTTGGGGTGGCTCTACTGTTGTAACTACACAGAAACCTGTGGCTTGTGCTCCTTGGGGCCTGGTGATGACCCACAGTTCTTATTCGGACCATTGAGTCTTATTGGACTCTTTGGAGTAGTAGGTAAATTATAATGTTTTATATGGGAAAATGCCTTGTCTTGATAGTTGAGTATAATTAAGGAATTTTTTTTTAAAGGGAGGTGCTATTTACTGAGCTTTCCTAAATTCCCAACAGTCTGAAGGCAGCAGATAATGTCTTTAAAGCTATGCGTTACTAAAATTAACAACTCAGGAAACAACAGATATTGGTGAGAATGTGGAGAAAGGGGAACCCTCTTGCACTGTTGGTGGGAATGCAAGCTGGTGCAGACATTCTGGAAAACAGCATGCAGTTTCCTCAAAAAGTTGAATAGAGGTACCCTACGATCCAGCAATTGCACTATCTAGGTATTTACCCTAAGGATACAAACGTAGTGATCCAAAGGGGCACCTGCACCCCAATGTTTATAGCAGCAATGTTCACAATGGACAAACTATGGAAGAGCCCAGATGTTCATGACAAATGAATGGATAAAGAAGAAATGGTGTGTGTGTGTGTGTGTGTGTGTGTGTGTGTGTGTATAATGGAATATTACTCAGCCGTCAAAAAGAATGAAATCTTGCCATTTGCAGTGACATGGATGGAACTAGAGAGTATCATGCTAAACAAAATAAGAGAGAGACAAATACCAAATGATTTCACTCATATGTGGAATTTAAGAAACAAAACAGATGAATATAGGGGAAGGGAAGGAAAAATAAGATGAAATCAGAGAGGGAGGCAAACTGTAGAGACTCTTAACTCTAGAAAACAAACTGATTGTTGCTGGAGAGGAGGTGGGGGGAGATGGGGTAATTAGGTAATGGGCATTAAGAAGGGCACTTGATGTAATGAACACTAGGTGTTATATGGAATTGATGAATCAGTAAATTCTACCACTGGAACTAATAACACGGTATATGTTAACTAAATTGAATTTAAATAAAAAATTAAAAAAAAAAAAAGCTATGCCCTAGCTTTTGGGTGGCTCAGTTGGTTAAGCTTCAGACTTTTGATTTCAGCTCAGTTAATGATCTCAGGGTTGTGAGATTGAGCTTTGCACTGGGTCTTTCTCTGCCCTTCCCCCTGCCTCTTCCTCCCTAAAAAAAAAAAAGAAAAAAAGAAAAAAAGAAAGCTCTACTCTATAATGAAATATCAGGTTTGATCTACTTCATTCTAATCTCCAAATACTTAATTTTTTTCCAAATATTTAATTTAAGAACATTTAAAGTTTATAAGTTCTCCTTCTTGAATAATACAAGCAATTTGAAATACTTTACTTCCAAATGATATGCTATTATCATATAATTTTATATTAATGAAGTCATAGTTTTATCTGAATTATACATTATAATTTTTCTTCAGGATGAAATGTATCTTTTTGTAAGATTTCTTTATGCTAGAACTTGCTTGCGGTAAACACTCTCAGTGTTTTTTTTGTCCAAAAAACGTGTTTATTTCAGTCTCAATCTTCAAAGATACTTTTTCTGGACATATGATCCTTGGTTGAGAATTACTTTTAGCACCTGAGTATTATTCATTTTTACTCTAGCTTCCATTGTGATTGATGACAAGTCAGTTTTCAGTCTTTGTTGATGATCAGTTTTTTCTCTCTGGCTCCTTTTAAAAGCTTTTCTTTGCATTTGATGTTCTGCAGTTTTATTCTGCATCCAGGTAGAGATTCATTTGATTTCTGAAGTCTGAGGATCTGTCTTTAGTCATTAGTGAGAGTGGTTTGCTATTTTGTCTTTGAAGCTTTGCTCTCCCTCATCCTCATAGCCTTTCCATCTGGAACACTAATTAGGCAAATGTAGGACCTTCTCACCCTACCCTTTGTGTCTTCACAAAATAAATCAGATGAAATAAATATGGCAAAATATTAGCAAGTGTCAATTCCTGGTGCTGTATATGTATATAATACTTTATGAAAAAATTTGTAATAAAAAGAAAATACAAATTTCCCTCATGTCTATGAAAGTGAAGGAAGTATAAATGCAAATACCTAGGTATAAAATGATTCAAGTAGTTAAAAACAAAACCCAAAATAGTATTCATCCTGGTTTGACTTCACAAATATATGGTTACACTCTATTGTGGGTAACTATAGAACTGAAAAGAGACAAAGTTGGCGTTTCCAAATTTTAGACTGTTCTGTGTGAGAATCATGGTTTGACAAGTGTCACTAATGAGTAGTTTGTCCTGGCACACACAAAAGATGACAAAGAATGTAATTAATAGTGTTAATTTATGAAGAGAGATTTGTAGATCACCAGGCAATTAATTAGTTTCTTGGTAACTGATGAAAGTATTTACTCACATAGGATGTGAACTGATGTTCAAAGAGTAGATGTTAATTAAGATCTCTGTGTTAGCTGTGTGAGGCCATGGCTTCCCCGATCCTTTCAACTTTTGTGAATATTTATTATTCTCTTTATCAAAGAGCCACTAGAGAGATGAACACAATCTACAGAAACATTATTTTTGAGGAATGTTGGTTTTACGAATTTTGGGGAGTGTGTGTGTATGTGTGTGGGGTGGTATCTTGTAGGGAACTAGAAAACTGTCTCCTTTAGAGCATGAGGAAAATATCAGCAGATTTGTCTCCATAGTAGTTTAAAAACTACATAATTATAGAATAAATGGTCATTGGGTTTTAAACTTGTATGAAGACCTTATTCCATCATGTAACTAACTCTTGCCTGAAAATATCATGATACTGCAGCATACATTTTATCTTATTATCTATCTATCTATCTATCTATCTATCTATCTATCTATCTATCTATCTATGTATCTATCTCATCTATCTATCTATCTATCTATCTATCTATCTATCTATCTATCTATGAGAGAGAGAGAGAGTGCAAGCAGTGGGAGGTACAGAGGAAGAGGGAGAGAGAGAAACCCAAGCAGGCTCCACGCTCAGTGCGGAGCCCTGCACAGGGCTCAGTCTCACAACCCTCAGGTCATAACCGGAGTCAAAATCAAGAGTTGGGTGCTTAACTGACTGAGCCACCCAGACACCCTTGCAGGATACATTGTAGAGGGACAAGTAGTTATCAGAACACAAGAATGTGTGTCCAGGTCCAATTTTTGTAGATTGCACAATAGATATCTGGTAAAGGATGGACAGTACAGATAAATGAAGATGCATGACTCGTTAAAGGCAAAGTGAATGGATGTGAAGCCATATGGAATGGTAGCAAGATACAGAGGAGTGTCTAGGGTAAAGTTGGTGAAAGAGGTTGATTCATTGCTCTCTGTTTGAACAAGAAGGAAAAAACAAAACACAGGTAATGGTGGAAAGAAGCCAGTGAAGCTGTGCACCAGAAGCAAGAGCCAGTGTGATGGGTTCCTGGGCTACTTGTGATATGTAAAGCACACGCTTATTATGTGAGCAAAGTGAGGCTGTTTCCAGGAAAACGTTCTCTTCTATAAGAACAGTGTGGGCGAGGGAAGACATTTTCTTTTTCTTATTGCTTCAGCAATCCCCAAAGCAAATCAAGTTATTTGTTTCTATGTGGTATGGAGGACACTAAGAAGTTAATTTCATGTTTATGCTGAATTCTTTTCTGTACAGATCAGGGTTTGCATGACTATTCAAAACTGAACAAACAACTTGACATCATGAACATCTGCTAGAACAAAATTCCTCAGCTCCAGTAGTGTAATTGGTTAACTAAAAAATTGAGAGAGCTATAATAGATAGGACTTGTGGTAGCAGAATCAGGGTCCCCAAAAATGTCCATACCCTAATACCTGGTGTTATTCCTGTGTATGCTTCGTTACATGGCACAGGGACACTGCAGGTGGGATTACAGTTACGGGCCTTAAAATAGGGAGATTATTCTGGATTATCTGAATAGGCCCAAGGTAATCTCTTGATGCCTTCAAAGTTTCAGAGGAAGGTGGACGAATCAGTAATGGAGAAGGAGAGAGGAGGAGAGATTTGAAACGTGAGAAGGGTCGACTTGCCTTGCTGATTTTGAAGATGGAGGGAGGGAGTCATGAACCATGGAATACAAGTGATTTCTAAAAGTTGATCGCCAGCAAGGAAATGGGGACCTCAGTCCCAGCTGACCTCACTGGACTTCTGACTTAAAGAGATAGTGAGATAATAAGTTGGGTTACTTGAAGCCCTTACGTTTGCGGTAATTTGTTATGGTAGCAATAGAAAAATGAACAGAACACTCATTAAAAGTAATCTCATTTTGAAACAGAGGATATGCTCTCTTCTTGGAAGTTCAGTACACAACTAATGGAGACCAGTCCTGAAGTACACACGTGTTGACTCTGCATATTTGTTAAGCCCTTGCCAAGTGCTGGGTGGCTAAGGCATGGAAGAAAGCAGACAGAACTCCCCACCTTCAGGGTCCCTGTGGTTTAAGAAACCAATAATAAAATGACACGTACTATTGGAAGGCGATGAGAGCTCAGGTAGAAAGTACAGAAGGGAAGGAGATAAGGAGTTTTGAAGGGAACTGTAAGTGGGGAAAGTTTACTCAGAAGTGACCTGTGAGTGAAAGTCTGTAGGGTGGAGGGGAAGAAGCCTAAGGCCATCTGGTGAACGCACTGAACTGAAGGCAGAGCTAGGAGAACCTAAGCAGAACTGAGGTCAGGGAGATAAGTATTGGGGAAAGCGGATCTTGCAGGGCTTTCAGACTTTGTGAAGACTTGGCTTTTGCTGGGTGTGAGATGGGAAGCCTTTGGAAGACTTTGGCTTATTGTGTGAATGCATGAAAGGAGAGCATGAGCGGAACCTGGAAGACCAGATGTATCTTTCAGTGAAAACTTTCTTCAATTTATGTGTAAAAAACTATTAACAGCATTTTGAATTCACTAGCTAATTTAAAAAATTTCCACCTTTAAATTCTCTTCAGGTTGAGAGATGGGTATCATAATATTTAAGAGTGAGCCATTATGCTGTCTGCAATTTACTTTAAAATACCACAGCAAAAAATAAATTAGAGGAAATAAATATGGTAAAATATTAGCAAGTGTCAATTCTAGGTGATGTGTGTGAATGTGTTTATATATGTAAGATATTCTGCTTTATTTATGAAAAAATTTTTGTAAAAAAATTTTCCTCATGTCTATGAAAGAAAATGAAATGTAAATGCAAATACCTAGTTATAAATGATTCAAGTAGTTGAAAACAAAACCCAAAATATCATTCATCCCGGTTCAACTTCACAAATGTATGGTTACACTGTGTTATAGTTACATTATATTATCAGTTCAGATATAGGACTGAAAAGAGACAAAGTTGGAGGTTCCAAAGTCCAGATTGTTCTGTGTAAATATCATGGTTTGACAAGCTTGGACCATGGGTGTGGCAATGGAGGTTTTGAGAAGTGCTAGGGTTCTGGATGCATTTTGTCCGTTCAATACCCCCCACTCCAAATCTTTATACTTGATTCTTGAGGAGAGTAAAGCTTGTGAGAATTTTGTTTGAGATGAGTGTTAGACTCAAATTACTAGAATTATTGGTAGAAAGAAAAGAATTATTGGTAAAAAGGCAAACTCAAATCTTGGAGCTTACCTGGGAAGCTCAATCTGTTTCACATATCATATTTTTAACAGCAATTTTTAAAAATCTAAGGTAAAAAATGGAGCTACAACTGTGATAGAATTTTACTGCCATTGTTCACAATGAATTCCAGTGTTTCTTATGTATTATTTGCTATAACTCACTCATAGTGGAATCAACAAAATATTTTTAATTTATGCAAATCAAATGTTCTTATTAATGGACCTTTAATGAGGCTAGGTGGATGAATCCTAGGACATTTGCATTGTATCGACCCCATTCTAGTTTCAACAACTACCAGTTTGTCTTACATTTTGCTACAGGTGGAAACCTGAAATTTTGTATTTTGAGCGCATTTACTGTCTGGTTCTAACTGCATTTTTGTTTATTTGTTTTTTAATTTTTTTCTTTATTAGAGGGAAATTGTTACCCAGAATGGGATGGACTCATTTGTTGGCCCAGAGGAACAGTGGGGAAACTGTTGGCTGTCCCATGCCCTCCTTATATTTATGACTTCAATCATAAAGGTATTGCATTTTTCTGAAATGATTAATTTGGAATAGAAATATACTTTTTTTCCCCCTAATGAAAGCCAAGAGAATTGAGCAATCTCAATGTTTTTCTTCATGTCTTTATAGGAGTTGCTTTCCGACACTGTAACCCCAATGGAACATGGGATTTTATGTACAGTTTAAATAAAACATGGGCTAATTATTCAGACTGCCTTCGCTCTACGCAGCCAGATAGCAGCATAGGAAAGGTAATGATAACTTTTGTGTTCGTGAACACCACAGGGAAAATGGGATAATATTTTTATGCATTTCTTGATTGCCAACTATTATATATAAAAACCCCTTTATTCTAGGACACAAATGTTCTAAAAGATAAAAGCAAGGTTGGAATCTTTTTAGCTATCCAGTTAAGGAATGGTGTAAGACCGGACACATTCTGGTACTTTCTTTAGGTTAGAGTTATCTAGCTAAGATATATGCGTATATACTTACAAATCTGTGTCAGCGAGTATTATGTTGTGGTATATTATGTTTACATTATATCATTAAGCTATGTTACATTATATTTTGCTTAAAAATCGAAATAGGTAGTCAGCAACATGATTTATGATGTCTTGTTACCTATGAATGGCTACATCTCATTTCACTCTGTATTCCTAAAGGAGATTTGTGTTTTAAAGATATATTTGTCATTTCCTAAGATCGGCCAGTAGGTGATTTCATTAGTATAGGAAAGATTAGGGTTGTAGAATGAAGGAGAAGCAAGGGGCACCCCACAGGTCTTTCAGACGGCACCTTAATTTTACACGTGAGTAAACTCAGAACCAGAGTTTAGGTGTTAGAGTGACCCAGCTCACTGATGACAGGATCTAAAGCTGAATCCTGATCTCCAAATTCCTCATCAGTGCTATTTGCAGTATGGCAATCACATGTAAACGTTGGAAACTTCTAGATAGTCACTTTCAAGTGATACGTGGTGCTTTAAGTCATGCTTAAATTCCTATCACTCAGACCTCGTGAGTAAAATGCATGATGATATATGCATATGATGTTAGGGGTTAATATGATAGATGGATGTATAAATGGCTTTTATGGGGGCCCTGAGAACAGTCTTTCATGCATAAACTCTACCAGCATTAGACATTTTTCTTTATGCTTGAATTTGGGGGGGAGGGGGAAGTAGGGAGAGCAGTAAGGGAAGCAATGAGTTGAAGAAGATTACTTTGATTTTGCACTAATAGTCAGGACTTCTTTTCTTCTTCTTCTTCTTTTTTTAAGATTTTAAAAATTTATTTATTTGAGAGAGAGTAAGAGCAGAGGGAGGGGCAGAGGGAGAAGCAGACTCCCTGCTGAGCAGGGACCCCCCCTCCCACCCCCGCCATGTGGGGCGCAAGCCCAGGACCCCGGGATCATGACCTGAGCCAAAGGCAGATGCTTAAGTGACTGAGCCACCCAAGTGCCCAGTAATGAAAGTTTTTATAGAAGGAAAAAGAAGTAAAAAAAACAAAAAAGCGTGCATTGAGAGTAAACATCTTTATTGGGGGGAAATAAGACAAAGATTTTGTAAACATCTATCGTCTTGTTCCTTAAATAATTTCCTTATTGTTGACTCGACAAAATGAGACAGTTACTTTTATTTATTTATTTATTTATCAGTGTTCATATATTTAATATTTTTTAAATTAACATGCAATGTATTATTTGTTTTGGGGGTACAGGTCTATGATTCATCAGTTTTATATAATACCCAGTTCTCATTACATCACATACCATTCCCAATGTCCATCACCCAGTTACCCCATCCAGCAACCCTCCCCTCCAGCAACCCTCAGTTTGTTTCCTAAGATTAAGAGTCTCTTAGGATTTGTCTCTCTCTCTATATATATATATATATATATATACCACTTCTTCTTTATCCATTCATCTGTCAATGGACATTTGGGCTCTTTCCATAGTTTGGCTATTGTGGACATTGCTGCTATAAACATTGGGGTGCATGTGCCCCTTCAGATCACTACATTTGTATCCTTTGGGTAAATACCCAGTAGTGCAATTGCTGGCTTGTAGGGTAGCTCTATTCAACTTTTTGAGGAACCTCTATACCGTCCTCCAGAATGGCTGCACCAGCTTGCATTCCCACCAAAGGTGTAGGAGGGTTCCGCTTCTCCACAACCTTGCCAACATCTGTTGTTTTCTGACTTGTAAATTTTAGCCGTTTTGACTGGTGTGAGGTGGTATCTCAGTGTGGTTTTGATTTGTATTTCCCTGATCCTAAGTGATGTTGAGCACTTTTTCATGTGTGTGTCGGCCATTTGGACGTCTTTGCAGAAATGTCTGCTCATGTCTTCTGCCCATTTCTTGGTTGGATTATTCTTTGGGTGTTGAGTTTGATGAGTTCTTTATAGGAGACAGTTACTTTTAGTAAAAAGATGGGAAATAACTCTTCTAATAGGCCATAAGCTTATCAAATTCGTCTAAAGGTTAAATGAACTTCTGGAAAGCGATTTAGCGATGTGTATTAAAAGAACTTTAAAGTGGTCATACCCTTTGAGCTTATACAGTTACTTCTAAGATCCAACTATAAGGATTTGGAATGGGGGGGAATTGAGTCGACAAAATGTTCATTGAACCATTAATTTTTACAGTGACTATTCTGAAGAATTTAGGTTTCCAGTGAAAAACGCTCCAGAGAAGGTTAAATAAACTCATATAAATGCTTTTCGTAAAAAGTCTGTGGCCTTAGAAAATTCTTTTGTGATACAGTTAACAGAAAAAAAAATCAGTTAATAAAGTTGTATGTAAATTGGGAATGTAGATGCTCAGAACAATAGAAAATGCTTCATAGAGATAGAATGAAAAGAAATATATGAAATACAGTGTTTCTTTTTGGTTGCTAGGAATTCAGAAGATCCCCCCCTTTTGTGTTTCACATATTATCCAAATAGTTTCTCTTTTCTTTTCTTCCCTTTTCTTCCCTTTCCTTTCCTTCCTTCCTCTCTTTCTTTCTTTCTTTCTTTCTCTTTCTTTCTTTCTTTCTTTCTTTCTTTCTTTCTCGTTCTTTCTTCTTTTTTTTCTTAGTAGACGCCACACCCAGCTTGGAATGCAACATGGGGCTTGAACTCATGACCCTGAGATCAAGACCTGAGCTGAGACCGATAGTCTGACGCTTAACTGACCGAGCCACCCAGGCGCCCCAAATATTTTCTATAAAAAGATTTCGTATTTTATTAACGGATAAGAATATATAGTAAACGTTTTTTTAGAGGAGCAAGAGGCAAAATCTTTTGCTTTTAGGAAGCAGGAGGTTCTGACAGTAGGAATAGATTGAGTAAGATGCAAAATCAGTATTTTGTAATAACTCCTCAGTGAGCTGAGAATGCCAAGAAGTCTAAATGATCCTAATTCTAGAAGTGGGCAAGACTTTCTTATAAGAGAAGAGACCCATGACTGTTATTTATCCCTGGGTCTATAGCAGAAGAGGAACAACCAGGTCGTAGAAGGGGATAGAAAGAAAAGAGCAAGGCTTTTAAACCAAAAGGATTTTTAAAAAAAGATTATATTTATTTATTTGAGAGAGAGAGAGAACAAGCAAGCTGAGTGGGGGGGGGAGGGGGTGCAGAGGGAAAGAGAATCCTGAAACAGACTGTGCTGAGTCGGACGCGGGGCTGGACTTGGGGCTGGACACGGGACTGGACCCCAGGACCCTGAGATCATGACCTCAGCCGAAATAAGAGTCTGCCACTTAACCAAATGTGCCACCTAGGTACCTCTTAAACCAACTTTTAACAGACAAAGGTTAGCATAAGGGCTTAGAATCCCAAGTAGTGAGCCCCATGCACAGTGAGCTATCCCCCACCAGCCAGTTTTTTCCCATGGGGCCTTCACTGAGTGTGTGGAGACCATATGCCAAAGGCTGGGGACAGCATAGGTGGGCTAAGAGACATCCCCTGAGATGTGCAAGGTGCTCTCAGAAGGAAAGGTGGCAGTTAGCCAAAGGCATGAGACAGAACAGAGGAGCTGAGAGACGTGCTTTAAGGCACATGGTGCATGATTGCTACAGCCCACATGCCAGAGAAGGGCGGGAAAGCAAAGTAGAATCCCTAGCAACTCAAAAACCTGATGGATGGTTCAACTAGCAGCAGCAGTTCTGCGGCTTGGAAAAGGTCAGGTGGACTAAAATCCGTATAATGGCCACTAGAGGCTGCTAGCGCTAAGATCTCGAGGTCAGCTGAACGAATCTTGATTCGGCTCTCAAAACCTAAAACCAGGATAAAAGGATCACCAAAAACAAAAAGTACAACAAAGCTCAGCTTAGTTTAACAACAGGGTAATGCAGCTTCCTACCCAAGAAGCCTGACGGAGGAAAAGGCCTGCCTTTCCAGGCAGTTGACAACATATACTTTAGTCTCTATTTAATTTTTTCACTTACAGGGCCTGGAATGTGATATGAAATTACAAGGCAGGGACCCAAAATCTGGAGTAAAAATAAGAGCAGAAAAAACCGAATGATCCAGGTATTAGAATTTGCAGATAAGTGCTTAATAATAACTATTATAAATATGTTAGATGATTTGGTGAAAAAGGTACATAAAACAGATGGGGAAATCAGAGCAATAAAAAAAAAATACCAAAAGGAAATTCTAAAATTGAAATATTCAATTCAAAAATAATTCATTTGATATGCTCAACAGCATACTGGATACAGCACGATAAAAGATTAATGCCCTTAATGAGAGGTCAATAGAAATTTTCCAATGGAAGCATTAGGAGAAAAAATAAATTAAAATAACAGAAGCATCTGAGACTTGTGAGACAACATATAATTGTCTAACATGTGAAATTAGAGGTAAAGAGAGAGAATTAAATATTTGAGGAGACAATGGCCAAGAATTTTCTAAATTGATGAAATAAATCAACCCATACATTCCAGAAATTTATCATACCCAAGGCAGGATAAACTAAAATAAAATCATACTTAAATACATCATAGTTAAAGTGCTGTAAATCACAGTAAAAAGAAAACTGAAAAGTGGACAGAGAAAAAGGGCACATTAGGGAACAGCAATAAAAAAGATGCCAACCTTTTAGTCAGGAAAGCATGGAGGCTGGAATATAATGGGAGGACATCTTTAAGGTAATAATATGCCTAAAAATAAAGGTAAAATAATGATACTTTTCAGACAGAAAATATATGAGAGAACTCATCTTCATCATACCTTCAGTATAGGAAATGTTCCAGTAGGTTCTCTAGGTCAAAGAGAAATACGCTAGATGGGAACAGGAATAGGTAGGAAGGAATGTGGAGGACCAGAATGGGGATAGATAGATAGATAGATAGATAGATAGATAGATAGATAGATAAAAGTGGCAGACTAAAATAATGAACAAAACTATATTCTTACCTTATTTATTACCGCACTTATATCTTTGTATCTTTATCTATAATTCATTTAAAAGTCTATTGACTGCTTAAAGCAAACATAATAGTCTCTTATTAAGGTTTATAAGTTATGTAGACAAAATCTAAAAGGGCAAGGTCTGGGCAGCAAAATTGAGTATAAATTTGTAAACTTTTATGTAGTTTGTGAAATAGTTCAATATTATTTAAATGGAGGCTCTGATAAGCTCAGGATGCATGATTGCTAAAAAAATAACACCAGCGAAATACTAAGAAATACTTGATTGACACCACCCCCCAAATAAAAGGTAAGGTAGTAGGTACAGAGGAACAAAGATAGGACATCTAGAATGCCAATGCCAATGTGTTATATTTAAGCCCAATCAGAGCAATGATTGTGTTTAATGTAAATGAACTAAACAGTCACTTAAAAGACAGAATGGGTAATAAATGTGTGACTGAAGTATATACTGTCTGCAAGAAATGTACTCTAAAGATACAGATACAGATAAATGTGAAGGTAATAGATTTGTTGAAATTAAAAGGGTGGATGAGTTCTAATGCCGTGCACACCCCAAGCATGAGAAAGTTGGTGTGGCTAAGTAGGCTGCAAGACAGAGTATTACTAAGGTGGAGGGACATAGCAGGATGGTAAAAGAATCCATGTACGGGGAAGAGATAATGATCCTAAATGGTCCTGCATGTAGGAGCTTCATATTGCATAAAGCAAACATTGTCAAAGCAAAAGGGAGACACGGTCAAATCCCACCATGTTGGAATTTATCAAAATAGCTCAATAATTGGTAAAACAATGAGATGAAAACTTCCATAGGATATCTTTCACACAGTTTGATGAAAATGCCATTTATAGAATACAATCACCAAACACTACACAATTCACATTTTTTTAAATTACACACCAGAGTTTCTTCAAGACTAAACATATGCCGGACTGTAAACAAGAGTCAATAAATCTCAAGATTAAAATCATACAGAGTGTATTTTCTGACCACAAAGGAATTAACTGAAAATCAATTAAAATAAAATACGTGGACAAGTCACAAATTGTTGGAAAATATGTGACCCATGGCAAAAGTTTAAACTGAACTATGAAAGCTGAATATATAAAAAAAGATCGGGGAGACAACAAAGGCAGAGCTTAGAAGGAGGTTTATAGCTTATTATATGATTGATTAGACTATAGCTTAATTATATGCTTAATTATAGCTTAATTAGAAAAGAAGGAAAGTAAACATTCAGTAGTCAAAGGCTCCACATTAAGCTGTACAATATAATACCTAGAACAACCACCGAAAGCACTAAACAAAAAGGGACATCGAAATGGAATTCTACAAAATGTTCGAGTAACCTACAGGGTGGCAAGAAAAATAAAACAGAGAAATGAAAAACAGAACAACAGAAAATAAAAAAATAAAATGATGGACTTAGCCTTAACATATCAATGTTACATTTAAAAAATTATCCAATTATACCAATTAACAGAGATTGAAAAATCTATTAAAAGACATGACCCAAAGGTATGCTGTCTACAACGTTTGAAACATTTTATATATACATAGGTTACATACATACTATGCAATAGTGTTCAGCAATAAAAAAGAACAAACTTGATCTATACAACAGCTTGAATGGCTCTTGAGGTCATTATTGTGAGTGAAAAAAGCAATCTCAAAAGGTCACATATTGTATGATTCCATCTCTATAACACTTATGAAATGGCAAAATTATGGAGGTAGAAAACAGAGCAATGGTTGCTAGGTGTCGGGGATGCTGGGGAAGAGGGGTCTACGAGTGACTGTAAAGGACAGCACAAGGCAGGTCTTCAAGGTGGTATACAATGGTTCTGTATCTCGATTGCAGTGTCAGTTATAAAAATTTACATATGTGATAAGATGACACAGAACTATAAACACACAAATTGCACCATATCAAATTTCTGCCTCTGATATTTAAGTATAATTATGTTCAGATGTAACCATTGGAGAATACTGGGTGAAGGACAAATGGGACATTTTTTTACTATCTTTTTCAGTTCTTGTGAATTTATAATTATTTTTAAAAATTACAAAGAATGGACCATTGATTCATGCAACAATATTGGTGAATACCAAATACAGTATGTTGACAAAAAGAGTGCATACTAAGTATATACTAATTCTAAGAAGTCTAAGAACAGTCAAAAAGTACAAGAAGTACGTGAACAGATGATGCCAACTTGTGATGACAGAAATTGGAACAGTCGTTACCTGCGAGTGAGTGGTGGGTGGTTTTTTGGTTGGCAAGGTGCACAGCAAACGTGGCTTGTCAAAGCCCATCAAAGTGCTCACTTAAGATCTGTACATTTTATTTCATGTAAATTACAGCTCAACAAAAAACTTAAGGAAAACTAGAATAATATTCCAAAAACGACATATTGTTTTTACTAGTTTTCTCTTAACAATAGCCCTGTAATACGTGTTTTGTTTACTTCAACTATCATGTTATGTATACAATTCCAATTAATTAAAATGGACAGCATAGAAATTCACAAAGTAAATACGGCAACATTTAATTTGACCTCACTTAAGCAAGAAATGCCAATTATTATTATTATTACATCTTTAACTCTGACTTGAGGGGTGTCTGGGAGGCTCATTCGGTTAAGCGTCTGCCTTCAGCTCAGGTCACGATCTCAGGGTCCTGGGATGGTGTCCTGCATCGGGCTCCCTGCTCAGTGGGGAGTCTGCTTCTCCCTGTGCCCACCCCCTGGTCGTGCCCCTCTCTCTCACTATCTCCAATAAATAAATAAAATCTTAATATAAACCCAAAAAACAACCCTCGGACTTGAATTTAGGAAATCAAAGAAAGGCCAGATGAATACTCTATGTTATATAAATGTGATAACACACTGCCTGTCTCTAAACAGGAAGAAGCATGATTTGTAAGTTTATCCACATCTACTTGTGAAAAGCTATTTTTCTAATTAAACCTCTTCCCCTTCAGCAAGAATTCTTTGAACGCCTCTCTGTCATGTACACAGTTGGGTATTCTGTCTCCTTTGGTTCCTTGGCTGTGGCTATTCTCATCATTGGTTACTTCAGGTGAGTGAGTCCCAATCCCTTTCTCCGTGATGGACGGGTTCTGGGTCCTATGCATAGAAGACGCAGAGGTCTCACAATTTCTGGCCCAAATACTTTTCCCAGCACAAATTTTTGAATTCAGCCTGGTGTTATAATAGTATTTGGCTTTGAAAATTTATATATCATGAGGAAATTCAAGGTTATTATTGTTGTTTAAAAACTGAAAAAAAAACAACTTTAAAAACATCAAAGGAACATGAAACCATTAAGCCGAGAGCTCGGCACTACGGTGAATTTGTCTGTGAAGTGTGGCAGAGCAGAGCAGAATGGCCTACAAACATTTCTGTTCATGATGCAAAGACTTCATTTTTCCCGAATGATTTTGGTGCCATTGGACAGAAATTCATTTTAAATAATCTCCCAAATGATCTGATATTGTATCTAAAGAGGTCATATTTATTGCTTCTGTTATGGCTTATTTTTTATCCACTGAAACTTTTGCCCAATTCAATTCCATTTAATGTATATCAGTACAAAATTTGGAGCACCAGCGTCGAGATAAAGCGGCGCACGACAGGTACGGGCGATGTGTGCTCACGATGCTTGCGGCTGGTCTGTGATACACGTAGCAGAGAAAACAACTCGTGTGCAGTGTGAGAAGTGGTAGGATTCAGGTGCGGTGTGGTAACTGGGAAGGCAGACAAGGGGGGGAAGTGAGATCTCAAAAGATGCATGACTGTAAATAAGATTTAACCCAAAGAGAACCCTGGGGGACAGAATTCCAAACCCAAGTTTAGATCAAAAGCGTGGAATATTTGAGAATTCGGAGTTTGGGTGCAGATGAGGGATGGGCAGTGAGACTGGAGAGGTAAGCAGGGTTGAGAATGTTCTGAGACCTGTAGGTTATATGAAGAAATTTGAACTTGACCCTAAGAGTGATGAGGAGCCATTGAAGGATTTTAAGCAGAAGAGTGACATGAAAGGTCATTTGTAAGGTGTAGTGTGAGTTGGTGGGAAGCACGTTAGGAAGCCCATTTGGAGGAGGCTGTTAGAGTAACTCAGGACAGGAAGATGGTGGCCTGGCCAAGGGCAGTGGCTTGAGGATAGAAATGGAACGTCTTGAGGTCTATTAATTAAGACAATACAATTTTAAGACTGCAGTGCTAAATTATGCATGGGAAAAGAAATGAGGGCAGATGACATATTTAAAAAACAAAATGTTTTATATTTTATTTCCGATCATCTTACAATCCCCTCTTCCTCGAAACTTCTTGTACCTATTTTCTGCTGTTTTTCTCTTTTGATTTATCACTGTCTAATGTACTATCTGATGTTTTACTTATCTTTTTATTTTATTTATTTTTTTCTTTTCTTTTTATCTTTTATCTCTCCCTCTAGAACGTAAAGCCACATGAGAGCATTTTTTTTTCTCATTGTAGCATTCTTAGTGGTTGTAATGTGCTTGATTATATAGTGGTGCTTAATAAATATTTGTTGAATTAATAAATAAATGACTAGTTTAATATTCCAACTACTTCTTCTAAAACAATTACTCATCTTATGGCAATATAGTTTATATTTCCAAAACTTTTTCTTTATTGATTCACTAGTCTATCTACACAACAAGCGTTTTTCTCTACCATATGATAGACTCTTTTTAGTGTTGATGGAGGACAAGTTAAGATATGTTACAGACTAGAAAAGCAGTACATATGAGAGACTGACTCATTAAATGATTATCAAATAAAATATTGTTAATACTATAATTCAGGTTTTTATAAAGGGTTTTGGGAACACCAAAGAGGCTAAAACTGACTAGATAAGAGAGACTTCCCAGAACATACTGACGTGAACTGATACTGCAATGATGAGAAGGAATTCAGTATATTGCAGATGATGGGAACAGAATGTGCAAAACTCAGAGGCAAGAGGGAACAGGGTAGACTCTGGGAACATAGAACAGTCCCATGCAAATGCAGAATTTGATGCATGGGGTGGAGTGGCCATATGGGAATGACTAGGAAGAAACTAGATTTTGTGGCACTGGGTTTTGCTGGTCTTTGTCAAAGGCTTTGAATTTTATCTTGTAAGGGTAGAGAATAAGGAGCTAATGAAGTTTTTAAAGTAGAAGGGGAACACAGATTTGTGAAATTATGGAGGGGTTCCTCAAAACAGCCTTGTGAAATTGGTTTGGCAGTATTATCTTATTTTACAGACTGAGAAACTGAAGTTCAGTATCCAAGGTCAAAAGGTCATAGGTGGTACGGCCAGAAACAGAACCTTCATCTTCTAATTCCTATCCAGAGTTCATTCCATTATACTAAGGGTGGTTCTGGTTGTTCAGCATAATAGATGAATATTTATGAGAAAAAAAGCCACATAACATTTCAGGAGGATACAGATCACTAAGTAGTAATTCTTCAACTTACATAGTAATTTATCTCTCTATTTAACAAATTCTATATAATACTTTTTATATAATTACTATATAACAGAATGTTACACAAAAATTTCAGAAAGTCTTTTGTTTCACAAAACAAAATAATTTTTTATTAGGATAGTCAATAGTGTTGAGTCTTCTAAAAATCAGTACCTGTTTAGATATGTGATGGCACTATTCGCAGTCAGTAATTTCCACAGATACCTGATAAACTATCTGGTCAAATCCCACTCAGCTGTGAAGACACTCCCCCAAAAGGAACTGATCAATGAGGAGGACTGTCTGGGCTTAATGGACAATATACTAACAAAATAGTATTTCCAAAATGTCTAAATTTAGCTCATTCTCAGTTGGCCTACTCCTATTATATTATGAAATGTGAAAATATATTATTGGATTAAAAATTTTCTCACTCTCTTACACTTGCGTACTTTGTCCTCCCTGGAAGGGAAGTAGTAATAGGGTGATCATTGTATAGGAAAGTTGTACTGTCTTGCGGTCAAGCAATTGTAGAGCTGGGCCAGATTCTACAACCCTTTCTTAGTGTTTCTTTCCATCAAACGTAAGAAAAGGTCTCTTTTGGAGGTAGCTTTTTGTATGGGAAATTAGTAATACTGTATCTACTCCTAAGTGTGTTATGACTTAACCTGTGTCTAAGGTTCTTTTATAAACCCAAAGCTTTTTATGTTAATGTAAACTTGTTTACTCTTTAACATTACTAGGACATAAAGTTGTGTAATGTTATCAAAATATTTTACTTTTCCTTGTAGAGTATATGTTGAAAATGTGAAAGCTCCATTTTTTCCATTTTTTTAAAAGATTTTATTATTTATTTGAGAGGGAGTGAGCGAGAGAGAGAGAGAGAGAGAGAGAGAGAGCAGGAGCAGGGGGAGAGGGAGAAGCAGACTCCCCACCAAGCAGGGAGTCCGATGTGGGACTTGATCCTAGGACTCTGGGATCATGACCTGAGCTGATGGCAGACACTTAACTGACTGGGCCCCCCAGGTGCCCCTGAAAGCTCCACTTTTAATAATATCTACTCCTTTTCAAAATGGTTCTCCATTAGTCATTTATTATTTTAATAAATAGTTTAGTATAATGGTTTAGTATAATAAAGCATGATAGTTAACTCTGCAAAATCAGGATAAACATGGTAGTAGATCAGGTTAAATTTGAAATTATTTCTCAAAAAGTTACATTTTAGTTTTTGGTCCCAGTTGTTTCAATTGGAAATCATGGGTTTCTGTCTTTGTTCAGGCTTACTATATTTTCTTCTTTTTTGGAGGAGTATGGACTCATATGTATTTTCTTTCCCTTTGTCTAATTTTGTCCAAATCTAAAGACTGAATATTTTCTCTCCATAGACGATTGCACTGCACTAGGAACTATATCCACATGCACTTGTTTGTGTCTTTCATGCTGAGAGCTGTAAGCATCTTTGTCAAGGACAAAGTGGTCCATGCTCACATGGGAGTAAAGGAACTGCAGTCCCTGTTGACGCAGGATGACCTGCAAAGTTCCATAGAAATGCCTTCTGTGGACAAATCACAATATGTAAGTGTTTTCACCATTTTCTCTCATTACTGATTCCTACAACATCACAGACAAGTAGAATTTTACAGTCCACTCAATATTAACTTGTTTGACTTACATAATCTCTGAATTAACCAAGATAGACGACCAATTTATATAATGATGTTTACTGCCTCAATTCTTCCTTAAGCTTTACACCTAATTACTCATCATCTTAGACTATTAAAAGTCTTGAGCTCTTTCTGTAAGAACATTCTGGAATGGAAACTTCAAAAATCACATGACTGGAGTACATTCGATGTATGGCTCATACTAGCTGTCATGGCTTACCATGTTCAAAAGTAAAAAGCCCACTTGCTAAACCGGAAGTGTGTCATTTAAAAGGCCATGACATTTACTTTCTTTATTGTAGATTCAGACTTGTTCCAATATAAGATTCCAAGATACTTGATTCTGCTCTGAATTGTCCTGGTGTTATTTAGTAAATAGAATCACTTAATAATTCGGTTAATTAGACCACTGATGCACTATATCTGGGAATTAACTATAATAGATTATATGTCTTGATGGTATGAATTACTGCCCTTTTTGTGGCTTTGGCCTTTGCCCTGTAACTTTGTAGTCCCTGCTGATTCTGATTCTGGGCTGGTTTTTGTGACTTGTTTTATCCGATGGAATGAAGTGGAAGTGGTAGTGTGCCAATGAAGGGTCGCGCTCTGTGAGTGAGCCTAGGCGAGATTTAGCGGAGGCTGGCCCACATCAACAGAATCACTTAGCCAATGCATAGGTTCCTAAGATGTAGTAAATGCTTATTATTTTAGCCATTGACTTTTGGGGCATAAAAAAGACGAGAATAAAATAAAATCATGGTAGAATAATGGCTAATATTTCTTCTTTATGCTTTTCTGTACTTTCCTAATTTTCTCTGAGGATCAAGTATTATTTTCATACACAGGAAAAATTAAGGAAAAGTGATTTTTTGACAACTTCTAAAAGAAAAAATCTTATTTAAGCAAGTAGAATCGAGCCCATAGTCTTAGAGATGCTGTCTTAAAATAATTTTGCTCTGGTCTCATTCAACAGTCTTGGCTTTCCTATATACAGGAAACAGATCATAAAAAAGAAATACAGAACTACTTTTTCATGGTCTGGTGTTGCATGCAGTATAATTAAGAGTTCTAATATGATGCAATTCTGGTTTATTTGTAACAGATTGGGTGCAAGATTGCTGTTGTGATGTTCATTTACTTCTTGGCTACAAATTACTATTGGATCTTGGTGGAAGGTCTCTACCTGCATAGTCTAATCTTTGTGGCATTCTTTTCGGACACCAAATACCTGTGGGGCTTCATCTTGATAGGCTGGGGTAAGGTATTTATATCTCCTTTCCCTTTAAACTGGATTATGGATTTCTGTTAAACCTTTCGATGTGGGAAACAGAGGCAAAAGAAAAAATTAAATTTCCTTACTACTTAGAGCCCCTTGACAAGTCCTTGAAACAGGCAGAGTGACATTCCTCTAGGAACTCAAGCTGCCTCAATTGTTGACATTTTGCTAAGGGCAAAAGGCAGTCTTAGCTGAACATGAGGCTGACCTCCAGGATCCTGTAAGTCTTCTTTAACATATAAAAAGTCCTTTGGAAACTTCCTTTATCTCTACCCCATAAGATACATGTTAGCAATAATCTTCCAAGCATATGGTCCATTGTTATACATCTGAAGAGTCTCAGGACTGAGTTTTTACTAAAAGGTAATAAATGACCTTTTCTTAACAATAGCTGGTCCCCTAGGGCCCTGGGAACCTTGTTTCCAAAATCCCTTGGGGACTTACACTAGCATTAACCCCTTCCCAACTTGAAAGTATACAATTAGACGCCCATCACAACCTGAGTGCAGCTCTTTCGGCCCATGGGTCCTGTCCCCATGCTTCAATAAAACCACCTTTTTGCACCTAAGACATCTCAAGAATTCTTTCTCGACTGTTTGTTCTGAACCCCAGCATTTTCCTATATCACCTGTCGTTAGCACACTTTCAGCCATTTTCCTGAAATCTCTCTCCACCTTACCTTTAGACCTCCTTCTTTCTCTTCCATTATTCATTGGAGAAGGTTATTAAGATCAAGCCTAAAATCCTCCCAGTGGTAACAAACTTTTCACCTTTAACCTACGGTTAGTGTTCTTAGGTCCGATTCTTGAGAGAATTCTTTGGTGGAAATATAAAAGAACACGTTGTTAACCATGCACATTTAGAACTGCTATGCTCATGTCTTTTATCAATGTCCTGATTTAGCAATAATTTCATCCTATTTTTATTTTTTAATTTCTAAGCTATAGTGATGAATTGTTTGCGTTTTTAGGATATATGATGAGAATACCAGAAAGGAATTTATAAGACCATCTTGACTGCATTTAATCATATAAATTATAAACTAATTATGTAGACTACCATGTCTTTTGGAAGGAAATAATTCAAATTACTTTCTGCATGAGTAATTAAAAAAAAAGGATATTTAGCTCACATTCCCAAATTGCCTTCTCAGCACTACACTGGGCTAGGCACTAACTCAGCATGCCAGGGGGAAAAGTATGTTACTTGTTCAAATGTAGGAGAAATTGAAACTCCTATGTGGTTACAATTAAGAAGACTCATGATTAACAATTGCAGATCTCCATTGTTATTTTAATATCCATATTATAAGGTGCTCAGCATAAGAAAAAAATAACTGAGCCTTTCAAGATTAAATTTGAAGGGCTTTTTTTTTCTCCTCCAAAATAAGAATATTTCTTTGCTTGTTTGTCTTTAATATATTTTTTTAACATTTGAAAATGTGAAGTAGGGAATATTGAATTTCCTGCTAGTTGATGAGTAACCTTTAAGAAGGCAAACGGTCTATTTACTATTACATTTCATTTATTATGAAATGGTTATTGTAAATAAAGTTTTATTTCTGAAGGCAGTTTGTCTGTTTTAAAGCTCTCCCTTTGATTAGCAGTTGCTAAAAAAAAAAAAAAAAAACCAAAAACAAAAAACAAACATATTTTATTTTTTAGGATACTTTGGAAATTTCCTGAATAGTTTTTGGTAGTTTGCCTTCAAATCAAAATTTTATTTGTATACCAACATAATTATTAGAAGTTGGTAAAGGTGTTGATAGAATATTCAACAACGGGGGCGCCTGGGTGGCTCAGTCGTTAAGCGTCTGCCTTCGGCTCAGGGCGTGATCCCAGCGTTCTGGGATCGAGCCCCACATCGGGCTCCTCTGCTGGGAGGCTGCTTCTTCCTCTCCCACTCCCCCTGCTTGTGTTCCCTCTCTCGCTGGCTGCTGGCTGTCTTTCTCTGTCAAATAAATAAATAAAATCTTTTTTTAAAAAAAAAAAGAATATTCAACAATGAATGTACACATTTGTCTGAGTTACATTTTATATTTTGGATTTCTACAGCACGGGTCATACATAATAAATTCTTTTTTTCTCTATGGACTTACTAGTTCGATAGCCAACTCCCCTAGAACTCTTACTTGGTCTCAATTGATGTGATCGAAGTAGGGTTCCTGAGTGGATGGTCAAGAAAGAATTCTTGAGACATTTTTCGGTGCAAAAAGGTGCTTTTATTAAAGTTCAGGGACAAGACCCCTTTGGCAGAAAGAGCTGTTCTGGGATTGTGAGGAGCAATTGATTATATACTTTGGAGTTGGGGGAGGTAAAGACAAAGGAAGTTTCCAAAAGGATTTTCATATGCTAAAAAAGACTTACAGGATCATGGGGTCCTAGCTATTTTCAAGTTAAGGTTGTTTTTTTCCTCTAGCAAGGTATTAACGTTAAGACAGTTGGGAGTTCCTGGAGGAATGTCAAATTCTGCCTGCCTCAAGTATTTGTCAATGGGCCGCAGGTTATAATGAAGTTTACTTTTATCTACATTTCCTTTTGCCTTGGTTCTTCACATCTTCTACCACGTAGGCTGTTCCTCTTTAAAATCAGGAGTTTGTCTCACTTAAACCCGAGAAACTAGTTTTCAGATCTTTCTATGAAAAACAGAATAATAATAATAAAAAAAAAACCAGTCCAGTGAGCTTCTATGAATTTCTTCCCTTCCTATACAAATTTATTGATTTGTCCACAAGAACTTTGGCATTGGAATGATGACTACAGTAGATAAGCAACGTTACTTGAAGTGTTCTTTTCATCAGATGGGTTAAGAACAAACATGAAAACAAGTAGGCTTCCCATGGAAGTTTGCTTTGAAAAGCATTTTACTTGTGATATATCACACACAGTTAATTAACCACAATCTAAAACACTAATAACCAATCTTTATAGAATTACAGTTCCACACTTGGTCTACCTTCTGACTCTCTGCAACTCCATTAAAAAAATGCTCTAGTCTAGATTGTACATAATTATAGTACTATTCTTTCAAGAGTATTTCCCCACTACTGGGCTGCCTGGGTAGCTCAGTCTGTTAAGTGTCCAACTCTTGGTTTCAGCTCAGGTCATGATCTCAGGGTCATGGTCTCAGGGTCGTGAGGTTGAGCCCCCGGTGGGTCCTGCCTCGAGCCCTGCATCAGGCTGCACACTCAGTTCGAAGTCTGCTTGAGGTTCTCTGCCTTTGCCCCTTCCCCCACTCACGCGTGTGCACGCACATGTGCTCTCTCTCTCAAATAAATAAATAAATAAATAAAATCTTTAAAAAAAAGAATATCTCTCCATTACTTAACTGCAGCTACTGTTTAATGAATTAAATACCTAAGTCTATTTGATTAATAGACTATTTTCCCCTCACCACTGACAGTCTGATTTTAGAATATCATTTTGGATTTCTAACTCATTTTTCTAAACTCCGTTAAGAAAAACAATTACCAAAAACATTAGAGCTGCTTTGCAGGATCCTTTGCTAGAGTAATTTATAATGAAACCAATTTCGTACTTTCTTCCAATGATGTGATTTATTGCCTTCACTAGAGAAGAGAACTTGCTTGGATTCCTTTGTTACTCATGGGACCCAATCATGAAAAATTTAAGCTCTCTTCAGCTAAATAAATAGTCAGACCTTTATTACTCACATTATAGTGATGTGTGGAGCTATATTATTTACATTGCTTTTGCTGATTCTCAAGAATAAATTGGAAGGAAAGGAAATTACAATCTAAAGAGGAGCAGATGCCATATCTGACCATTAGTAAATTGAAGGCAGATGTTTAAAATAACTGTTTTTACACATCATCACAAAACAAGATGTGTAGAGGAGTAAAGGCAGATTCCAATGATGACTATATTTTTCTTTCAACCAACCACATTCTTAATTTTCCCTCTTCTTGCCTCAATTTTCTCATAAATAAGGCACTTTATTCTTGGTTCCATTTTGTTCTTCCAAGTATACATTATTCTTTCTATATATTTGATTCTATATTTAAAACGTGTCAATCTTATTTCTTTATCCTTAATGTGGTAATTTCCCTCTATATTAGCAACCATTCTTAATTTTCAGCTGTCGGAGAAGATGCCAGAATGTACATATTATCATATAAGATCACCTATCCTGATTATGTCATGCAGTCATGTCTCCGCTGCCAAGCTTTCTTGTAGAATATTTTCATATTCTGTATTCTCTGAAAATAATTAGGAGAAGATAATACAGTTCCAGTTTTATTATCTCTGTATCAGGTGATCTCAATTCAGCAATTATTTTTTGATTATCCAGTTGGCAGTAAATATAATTGAAATACAGAGATAATGTGTTGAAGTCTCTACACACAATAAGCATGAGTCTGACCCAGTAGGTTATTTTCTTTTGTGTTTGTCTGTTCTGATCATACATATTATATTCCAAATATTTATGAAACCTGTTCTCCAAAAAAATTATTTAGGATAACCAATATAATACCTTTACACAATTAAAAATCTTCAATTGACTTCAAGCAAAATTTAAAAACCTAGAAAGTCTTCTTCACCCTTCCCTTATGATTTTTAAGGCCAGTATTAGTTCTACTGAAGGTTGCTTTAAAGTTAAAATTACATTTAACAATTAGAGTCAATAAAAGATCAATATTTTAACCCTACTTTATGAAAGATACAGAATTTGAATCTCTCTGCTTATCATTTTCCCCAAATTTTTCAGGTGTAATTTGGGGTTTTACTCCTAACCATTAAAGATTATGTAGATTATTACCTCTTTAAAAGAAAACAAATTATAGTCACGTTTCGATTGACATTTGTAACAGTTCTGTAGATTTATCTCAGTGAGTTCACCTGGTTTCAAGATTTTCCTTCATCTCCATCAATTTGACCTTTTACAGTTTCTGCCCACTGGCAATATTTAATTCAGTAAATATATTTTCTTTTTTATTGTAGCTCTTCTGTTTCAGACTGGTCCTTTCTCACAATGCCTTACTCTGTTCTTCTACAGCAATTTTTTGGACTACAAATTAGATGTATTTTTAAAATATTTCTTTTGTTTCCTGCAGCAATTCTATCTCAGGAGGAGTAGCTTTTCTAAAGTTCAATAAATAGAAACCTAGGTGATGGGTATTGAATTTCAGCAGTCTGTGATGAGTAGTGAGGCAACTGAAAGCATAGCCTAGAACTTCGTGTCTGAGCAGTTAACATAGATGGATTCCTAGGGGAATCGAAAGTTTCTGGTTGGTAAGACACTGTCTGTGTGTAGCAAAGCTAGGCATCCTATGTCATGATGGATCTAATTTTTAGGACTAACTTTACACTTTATGATCAACCTGTGATTTCACTATACTAAGTAGTATCACATGAGGAGGGTAAGGCTGAGGTGTGGTTCTTCGAAGCTTCTAAAATATCCAAAACAAGATGAAACTACATAGACCAAGATGAGAAGATCCTTTTTATCCTCTTTGACTTCAAAGCATTTCTGTTTTATGCACTGGGCTGCTGCATACGTTTTTATTTGAAGGAAGGATTTAATTGTTAAAACATTTTGACTAGGATTAGTTAGTCCAAAACCTCATTTTAAAGGAAAGTAGTGATGGAGCCACATGAGAACCCACATCTGTTTATTTTTAAACTAGAGATTGCCTCCCTCTCAGAATCACTTATTTATACTGACATTTTCTGAAGATAACTCAGTTCTCAAAGGAAATGCATATATTGAGTACCATTCAAATTTACATTAAAATTTACTTCAATTAGCATTTAAATTTAAAATAACATCTAAATTTCAAACATTTCCACCTAGATTTATGTGTTCTCAATTATGTAATACTATGATACTAAGATTGGTGGTCAAAAATCCTTAAATCCCAGAATGGTTTTGATTCTTTTTCCTCCGTGGTTGCCTCTGTGGTAGTTTTGTGAGTGAGAGTCTTCCAAGATGATGAGAAAAGTAATTTCATTAAGACATGTTGTCCCATATAAGACATTTGTTATAATTATCATCTAAGATCGAGTTCCAACTCAAGCCCCATTGATCAGTGTGTATAGAACATCATTCAGGAAATCGCTTGATTGGGAGATTATAAAGGAAGCAAAAGATAAAGACCTGCAAATGAGAAAATGTGAAAATGCTGATCAAAGACAGATACTTTTTAAAGTGAGCCAAGGCAGCAGAACAGGAAGGGGGGCTACTTCAGGCCTCTTTGAACCTCCCCGTCAGAAGGAGCTCTACTCCGTTATACAGCATCATTCTTGTTTTTTCTTCGTAGTGCTGATTGATAACCAAAGTTATGTTATTAATCTTGCATCTCCTTCCAGAGTGTGCTTTAAAAAGACAGGGATATTGTTGATCTGTTTATTGTTTTATCTTCTGAAACTAGAACAATCTTTGACACATACATAGGCACTTAGTGAATGGTTATGGGATGGATGGATGGATGGATGGATGGATGGATGGATGGACGGACGGATGGATAGGTGGGTGCGTAGATACATAGGTGGGTAGAAAGATAGATAAAATATGTGAACTGAACCTAAGAAATAACCAGGATTGGGTAGATCTATTTTGACAAAAACAATTTCCTGGTTCATAGAATTCAAACATATTTTTTATGACATTTGAAATTTAGATGTTCTATGCAAATAATAAATAAAATTCAAATGTAGAATCATAAAATTAAATAGCCACATAGGCAGGCTGAAGTTAAATTCAACTAGATGATCACTGAGGAGGCCAACAAGTTTTCTATTGCAGTGTATCATTTTATTTTCACTTTCAGTGGTGGTGTTCTTCATCTGAACCTATTCTTTTTCACTTTTTTTGCTAAAAAAAAATTTGAAAAATTACAAGTGTGTTTTTAAAAGAATTTAATATTGTGTTTAATAAAGAATGGTCTAAGTTAGATTAAAACTTTTTCTCTCCATTTTAAGGTGCTTCTTAACTTCTGCAGTGTTTCCATTATGCTCTCTCTTTCCTTTCTTTAAACCACTTTCATAAATTCCACAGAATGAGAAGTTGTCCGTTAAGTCCTTTGGCCCTGTTTTGTCATGTTCCCTAAAAGTTATGATTTGTGATTTTTTGTGTGTGATGTCAGAGTCTAATCAACTATAACATGAACTGAACAGTCATCCTTTACCGTAGGCAGCCTTTTCGGACTCTTGGAAAGTCCGTGTAATAGATTTGACATTGCTAGCTCACATAGTGTCTAACATTTATGAGGGATACATACCTCACACTCAAATCACCAAACTCACAGAGCAGCCACCCTTCCCTGCAGCCTAAATTCATGTAAATGCTTGTCTTGAGCCAATATGAACTCCCCCAAAAGAGGCAAGCCTGATCAAAACTTCCCAATTTAATAACTTCTCAGTATAGCTTCTCTATGGCTTGCACTTTTTGAATGGCCAAGTTCTAACTTTTTAAAATGACAGCCTCCTGCTGCTCCTGATGACATCTGTCATGTTGCTTCACTCCTCCTTGAAAGGATGCAGCTGTCCGTGTGGCAAGAGTCAAAGTCCATTGCTCCAACCGCTGCCTGCTTCTGGCCCCAGTAACTTCTATCCCCTGCCCGTATAGCTTGATCCTACATCCTTCAAGGGAAAATTGGGCCAACTTTCAATCTTTAGACTTTCAGGAACAAATGACAACAATGTACCTGGCTCATAGTTGAGTGGACAAGAAGAAAACTAAGTGGAATTTCTTGTTGATATATCAACATTTTTCGTGTCTGTTTTTCTCTCTCAACTTTTACCAGTATATTCTTATGTGTGCTGAGTATGAGATTAAAAATTCCCTTAATATTAAAGTAAATATGGTCTCTGAATCCCTTTTTGATTGCAGGGTTCCCAGCAGCATTTGTTGTGGCCTGGGCTGTGGCACGAGCAACTCTGGCTGATGCAAGGTGAGTGAAAAAGGAGAGGTAAAGAGAGAGCTTCAGATTTTCTCAAGACTCTGTCTTCCTGCCTGGAATTGACACTTGCCGCTATTGTTAATTACATGTCCCCTCAGGGATGTCATGTAGGAAATTACCTTGATGTGATCGGAGGCTTTGATACGTTACCAGCAAGCTATCCATCCCAGAGCTCATGGAACAGAAAGACTCACAGACCAGATTAGGATGCTTGACCTCTTTAGTTTATGATATCATTTTAAAATATATTGTGAGAAGCAAAGGGAAAGAGATGGATAAGTTAACACACAGGTTATGATGCAAGCATGTGGAAGGACCACACCACCTGAGTCCCAGGATGGGCAATATTCAGATCTCCTCTCTCAACCTGTGCCACATCCGCCTTCCCCACTTGATGTTGTGGGTATGAAGACCAGAGATGGGGTTGTAGCGAGGAGAGCCACAGACAGAAGGTGTCCTGGGCCAATGACACACGTTTGCTTTCTCATATTGATGGGAGGCAAGTATGCCTGGTCATAGCTGTAGTTTGCCACCTAGTCTACTAAACAGCTCTAGGTTTTATTTGTGTTCTTTGGGCAACGGATATGTGGGCATGGGTTTCACCAATCAGGGGCTAAATTAAGATGTCAAGAATATTGAGCACTTCCTGTGTATCAGGGATATTTTATGCCTCAAAGATTTGGTGTATCATGAATATTTACTTATTGATTTATTAAAATTTTATTTATTCATTTTAGAGAGCGATAGAGAGAGAGAGTGCAAGTGGAGGGAGGGGCAGAGAGAGAGGGAGAGAGAGAATCTCAAGCTGACTCTGTGCTGAGCAGGGAGTCCTACAGAAGGCTTGATCTCACAACCCTGAGGTCATGACCCGAGCCGAAACCAAGAATGGGAAGCTTAACTGACTGAGCCATCCAGGCGCCCCAGGTATATCACGGATATTTAGTACCCAGTTATACTTATATTTAACACATATGGGCTCCACTATCACCTACTTATTTGAAGTAGGTGATAAACCATCCCCCCCCCCTTTTTTTTGGTCTTCTATGGCATAATTAAATGTTTTTTTAAAAAATAAACACATTAGAAGTGGAATCCATCCTAGTGATTCACTAGGATTTTCAAGTAGCCTGGGGTTAATTTAAAACAGCATTTTATTTTATTTTATTTTATTTTATTTTATTTTAGATTTTATTTATTTGTTTGAGAGAGACTTAGATAGTGACAGAGATAGCAAGAGAAAGCATGAGCAGGGAGGAAAGGGAGAAACAGGCTCCCTGCTGATCAGGGAGCCTGACGCAGGACTCTATCCCAGGACCCTGGGATCATGGCCTGAGCCGAGGGCAGAAGCTTACCTGACTGAGCCACCCAGGCACCCCTAAAGCAGCATATTAAAGTACAGGGCAGTGGTGCTGAGTGATAGTGAAGGATGCTTTTTCTCAGACTTAGGCAGACCTGAATTCAAGTCTTGGTTCAGCTATTAGTTCTGAGACCATGGGAAACACACATGACCTCTTTGTATGTCCATTTCTTAATATAAAACAGAGATAATAATGTATAGATGACATGAATACAGACAAACCATAGCACAGAGCCTGACAGCTAGGAGGCACTAAATGGGAACATGATGAGGAAGAGTTCAGGTGCAGGTAACTCACAGGCCTGTTCTGCTACTTCTTGGTTCTCTGACAACAAATGCACTACCTGACCTCTCTGAGCTTTGTTTTCTCATCAATAAAATGTGGGTAAATGAGTATTACTCTTCACAGGGATGTAGTAAGATTGAATGAGAGAATGTATATAGAACACTCTAGGGCTTAGAATAGTAAGTATTAAATACTTATTGGCAAGTATTATTCCCTTAATCATTTCATTAATTTATACCTATACATGATATCTGGTCAAAAATAATGTTTTTGTTTATTGTTATTCCATTAGAAAACAGGACTTATCCTTTCTAGCTGATGATATTTATCCTATCAAGGCAGTGGAACCTTGATTCTGCTAAAGTTAGAGCTTAAAAATGAGGCCGGAGATGAGATGGGGGCCAAATCTTCCAGACCTTTATAGGTCATACTATGATGGTTGGGGTTTTTTTTCAGTGATAATGACAACAAATTTGCATTTTATAAAGATCATTACCAGCATGCAGAGGAAAAATTGGAGAAAAGTAATAATAAAGATGAAGCTAGCATTTTTGAATGATACCCACATTCCAGGCACTTTCTAAGGGTTCTGCAAATATTGATTTAATTGAACTTTCTCTTAACCCTATGAGACCAAGGTCAGAAAAGTTGTACCCGGCATTGCTTTAGCCACAAGTGATAGAGAAGGAATTTGTCTAGACAGTCAGGCTCCAGAGGCTCAATAAATACTATGGGCAGACGAGAGGTTTCTATTAAGATCAGTGGTATTTATTTTCTGTGGAGGAGGAGGGTTGTAGAGCGATTCCTTTTACAATATCACTGACTGCTGCTTACCCTTCAGTGGCTTAAAGACCCCCGGTAATGAGGAGTGCATGGTGGACAATGCCCATTGTACACTGGACAGTTTTTCTTACCTTCATTATATCTACCCTTTGTCCTTCTACCACTTGTAGTTCCTCCTATTCTCTCTCTCTCTTTTTAAAGATTTTATTTATTTATTTATTCAACAGAGATAGAGACAGCCAGTGAGAGAGGGAACACAAGCAGGGGGAGTGGGAGAGGAAGAAGCAGGCTCCCAGAGGAGGAGCCCGATGTGGGGCTCGATCCCGTAACGCCGGGATCACGCCCTGAGCTGAAGGCAGACGCTTAACCGCTGTGCCACCCAGGCGCCCCTCTTCCTATTCTCTTAATCAGAAATAGTCCATCACCTATTACGGACTTTTCAATAGTTCCGTTTTTTGCTGAGATATGAGTTCAAGCTTGTGCATTTGTATTGCATGTAAGCATACAACGTTGTCTACTAGCACGTGTGTTTCTCATTCACGTGATAAAACTGTAACTGCATTTCATGGTGTTCAGAAAGGAAAACCATAACTACAAGGACTCTATCACTTCAGTGTGTTTCAAATGCACTCTTCCCCCATGTAAAATCTTCCTTATCAACTTCCTGTAGCATTTTGTTTGTAGATTCTATAATTATCCCTTTCTTATATACTATCCTATTTCTCTTGATGTGCATGTGGAACTGTCAGATTTAACAACAACAACAACAACAACAACAGCTATGAATTACAAATGGGCAGGGATGAAATTCTGTGTTTTACAATAGAGAACTCTCCAATGCTTGCTAGTCAGTTCTTATGAATCTATTTGGCTATTTCCTCGATTTGCTAAGTGTCTATTGAGCAAAGATGAAGTTTGACTCAATGCAGCTTGTAAGTACTACGAAATGTATTTTCTAATCCATTCGTTATCTGTGGCAGTTTCCCTCAGTCTCAGCCTTCCCATTTGTAAAATGAGAATATTTGTGGCTATGAGTAAGATTGAGTCTGCAGAGGCTAGATTTGAAAATCAGATAAGAGCCCATTTATGAAAGGGCTTTGGAAGCTCCAGCTTCTATACAAATATGGCGTTAATAATTGAGGGATAATATTATCAACATTAGCATCATTGCTGTATGTGTACAATGATACTGGAAATGTCAAGGAAAACTTACAGTGTCTGCTATTTGATTTCTTGGGGGGGGGGTTGAGTTAGTAAAGAGGTACTAGATAATGCTAAATAATTTTACCCTGAGATGTGGAACCGTGTAACTTAGATTTGGAATTTTAGAGAAGGTAAATCCTAAGGCATTTTTTGGTTCAGTCCCCTCATTTGGGAGATGAATAAAAGACACAGAGACATCAGGTTGCATCTTCAAAGCCTGTAGCAATTTTGACTCATTCATCCATTCAACAGACATTCCAAGTCTTGAGCCCAGAAAGCAAGCAGATATATTCACAATGCATTTTATATTGAATTAGGTAATTAGTTTTCTTAGTTATCTTGTATTCTTTCTTGAAAATCATAAATTAAACCATAAACCATTAATAGTCATATGTATTTTCAAGCAAAAACTATTGTTTTTCAAGGAAAACAGTTTATTGTTTTTGAGCTGAAGAATCCTTTAGGTACATAATATTTTAAAAAAATTCAACTGATACTGAATATTGCTCTAAAACAGTTGAATTAATGTAAAAAATTAAATGAAAGTTAGAGCATGTGACTCCTCTTGCAAAATATTTATTCCTATCAACTCGGAATACAATCTTGAATTCTATAGTGCCCTGATCTGAGTGTGATAATTGGGTTAAGGGGTCATTTTATGTTTATTTTGCATATAAAATAAAACTGTATTATCACATACATGGCATGATTTCAAAATTGCCTAAGTTGATTTTTCATGGAACTTAGCTTGTCTCTAGATAGAAAGTTTTTGTGGGTTTCCTTGAGGGTAATCTGACCTACATATAGTGCTCTGTCCCAAAGTTCAGGTAGAGAGAGACCTTGAGCATCTCCAAAGGACAAATGGGGTCTCTGCTCCTGTCTCCTAGAAGAGTTTGAGATTCTTCCTTTTCTGATCTGGCCTTTCAAAGCTAGAACTCTGATTTTCTGTGCATCTTGGCCATTTAAAGGTAAGCAGATCAGATCCAGTTTTGGAAGACACTCTAAATGCTATTGAATATACAAAGGAAGTCTTATAGTTCTAAAATTCTATCAAAAGTTATTTGGCTAAGGTAAAGTAAAAGAGTTGGATAGTTTTGATTGGACAAATGAGCTTAAAAAGTGAGTATTTTTGTTTCTCTTTCTTTTTATTGCAAAAGCAAAACACCTTATATGATACCTTATTACCTTCCTCCTGCTCATGCAAAGGAAATGGAATGCCTGCAGGAAAGATGGGTCCCATAATGCAAAGGACCAAGAAAAGATAGGGGCGCCTGGGTGGCACAGCGGTTAAGCGTCTGCCTTCGGCTCAGGGCGTCATCCTGGCGTTATGGGATCGAGCCCCACATCAGGCTCCTCCGCTAGGAGCCTGCTTCTTCCTCTCCCACTCCCCCTGCTTGTGTTCCCTCTCTCGCTGGCTGTCTCTATCTCTGTCAAATAAATAAATAAAATCTTTAAAAAAAAAAAAAAAGAAAAGAAAAGATAGCCTCTATCATGTCTAGGAAATCTGCATGGCTCTCAGAGCTTCTGTACTTCCTCTTCTCAGATTGTGAGTTGTGGACACAATGCAGTGTTCATTTCCCTGGATCCTGCCTGCAGAACAATGCATTTCCTGCTCCCAATTCTGACTGTAGAGAGTCCTACCTTCTAGGCAGACCTCTGTGCTTCATCCTCACCTTTCAGAACTGCATTTTTACTGACACTCATTTCTGCATTTTCTAGTGTTAAAATTTCATTTACAAAGTCTGAATAGAGGGTAGTTTCTGAGCCATGTTACCAAACACAGTGTGAGCTGGGACAGGGAAGAATTAATGAAAAACAAGGATTAATAGCATTTTCTTAAAAAAAAAAACAAACCTGAAATCTCAGTCGCCTTTCATATCAAAGAGCAAATTTGAAGCTTTGACATTGAAAACTACCAAAGTCAAGTTTTTCCTGTTATTAGGGGTAACTGGTTTTGACCTATTTCCAAATATAAGTATTTTGCAGAGCTGGAATTGTGCAATTGAGTTGCAATGTGTTAGGAGACACAATGATGAAATGTTATTGAGTCAAAGAGAGAAGATTGTGAAGATATTACCAAATGTCAAAGAAAAAGAAAATTTACAGAATCTAGGAGTCTTGTAGCTAGTGAATCAGTATTCAATTTATATTCCTATAATAATATATGCCACTTTTCATTTAGTAGAAAACCTTTTTAGGGCAGTGTGATAGATGTTCTGCACAACTCAGGAACACTCTTTTATCCTTCTTGTCTGGTTGAATAATGTGAAGCGTAGACATGTGCAGATAATGCTAAGAAATGTTTAATAATGTGCAAGTGCAAAATTTCCCTGTCTTTGATATTTCCATGTCTTTGATATTTCCATGTTATGCAAACTTCAGGTCCATTGTCTTTGCAGATTTCAATGTGGTGGGGCTGAAATTACACTTTGGTCTTGAGGTCTAGTTGATTCAATTGTGGTACATCCTTCCAATGGAATGCTGTGCTACTGAGCTGTCTTGGTACTGATATCAAAAGAAATAAAAAAAATACACTGATAAAAGGAAAGAGACAGTTGCAGAACCGAGTATACATTGCATTTTTTGTAGGGTAGGGGAAAATAAGATTGTAATATTTGTATCTGTAAATGCATAAGAAAACACTGGAAGCATATCAAATAAACTCATAAAAGACATTACCTATGAGGAGAGAGGCAGGGGCTGAGGAAGATAGGAACATGGGAAGGACTGAGATGTCTCAATGGTTGTCTTTTTATACAGTTTGATTTTTGAAATGAGAATGTATTGCCTATATAGAAATATTAAAATGTAAAAATAATATAGTCATTACCCATGTACTGAAAATGTTTCACCTTCAAGGAATAGTTGAAATAGCTTTTTATTATCCAGAATTTGTTCATTAATTTAAAAGTAACTTCTTGATAAGTTTATCGTCTAGAATTAAAAAATTATCATTATATCCCTAAAATTTCTTTATAAAATTTCACTTATTATCCCCACAATCAGTGCTAGGTGTTATCTAAGAAGAAAGAAACTGAGGCTTTTATTTATGTATCTTTCATGTATAAAAACACTTTAAACTGCTACTTTAAGATTTCAAGTGAAACTAGTTTTTCTCAACACTGTTCTATTTATTCCAGTGTAAGAACTACATCATAAACCAGACTGAGCGAGATTGAGTCAAACCTATTTTGAATTCAGTTCAATGCAATAAATATTTGTTGACTGCCTATATGCTCTGTTATTCTAGGCACCTATAATACATCAGAAAATAAGAACAATGATCCCTGTTCATGGAGAAAATAAATTCTAGCTGGGGTGGGAGTGAAGCAGAGGATAAACATAACAAATAGGTAAATTATATGGCATTTTCACTAAGGACTGCTAAAAACGAACTTTTAAAGATAAAATCATGGATTTTATGCAGATATAAAATGAGCACTTGTCAAAGATTTTTTAACTCACTAATTATTGAAGGAAGCAGTAAGATGTTATTAACTTGTTCAAAGAAGAAATAAAGAAATCACATGCCTGTATTTAGCAAAACGAACACCGAAATAAATTTATAAATGCATGCAACAATTCAGTATTCACAAGGTAAGGATCAATCACATCCCACTGAACACACCAGTTTTCATTTCTATGCACAAAAACCATTTGCATCTCGCTTTCTGTTGCATTCCTACCAACAAAAATCATTTGCATTACTGTCAGCTTTCTATTGCGTTTCGATGGATAAGAATGACACGCATTATTGTCAGTATTCTGCATGTGGAGGTATAACGTAAAATTGCTGGAACTTCTGGAAGTAAGAGGACTTTATCTTCTAGTGATAAGAAAAATGAAATATCAGGTGCACCACATTTATCTATTTATTTAGGATTATTTCAGAGAGAGAGAGAGAGTGGGAGGGAAGGGCAGAGGGAGAGGCAGAGGGAAAGCAGACTCCCCACTGAGTGTGGAGCCTGATATGGGGATCTATCCCAGAACCCTGAGATCATGACCTGAGCCAAAACCAAGAATTAGACTCTCAACAGACTGAGCCACTCAGACGCCCCTGTGTGCACCACATTTAAAAGACAATAATTTTTTGTGGCTCTGGAAATGTGGTTTTAAATCTTGTTGCTATAAAAATAAACGATATTTATAATCCTTTATAGTTAATTGTATAGAACCCAGGACCCGTTATATATTTTTTTTACTGGTTTGAGTGTTTTATGGGATTTCTTTTTGTCGACTTATTTTTTAATCAAGAACTTGAGACTGGAATGTTCAGTTAAACTTAAAATGCTACTTAATTCTCACTGCCTATTTGTTTTGCCAATTTATTCATGAAAGTTCTTTTTCATGTCTCAGATGCTGGGAACTTAGTGCTGGAAACATCAAGTGGATTTATCAAGCCCCAATCTTAGCAGCTATTGGGGTAAGTGTTAAAAGCCTGTGTCACGGAAAGAAAGAAAAAGGATGCTGCTAAAACCAGAAGAAAGTGTTGTCTCTCTTTGTTCTACAAAGGTTTAGGAGACTTACATTACAGCAATAGCTGTTGGGAGAGTCTGGGCTGGGGATCATAGCCATACTCATGGCAGACATGGAGATCCATGCAGAAAGCACAAACCCTCCGTTTAACCAGCTAGTACTTGAGTTCGATTCTGGGGCTTCAAAATACCTGTGAATATTTCAATATTCAATATATTGAATATTCAACAGTTCAAGCAGTTGGAAGATCCTAAAACTCTTCCCCCTTTACATCCATTATGTTAGAGCTCTACTTTACCATTCTGATGGTAGTAGGTCAGGAGAAGGAGACAAATAGCCAGAGAACAGAGGAATTATGAGAGAGAGAAGAATGATAGTACGATTCATTATAAAGCATTGACTAGAGCTTACTTGGCATGCTGTCCCCAAGGAGGGAAGATGATTCCCTATGGAAACATATCCCACAGAATCCTGTCTGATAGGTCATGGGAAAAAGACTGGAGTAAGCAATGCCTGTTGCGAGGACTTTTCTGCCTGTAGTATTTCACCTGCATATTACACTGTGTGTAGTGAAAGGAAACAAAGCTACACTTCTTTGTGTCTAACATAACTCCCCAAAATGTTTATTTTTTATTTCCCTTGAAGACTTTATCTCAAAAGCTTCTCCATGGTTTGATGAAGAAACTATACTTGCATTAATTCAAGATTATTAACATCTTAAAAAGAGGACCTATGTTCCCATATTAACTGTTAAATCACTTGAAAGTAATGCAACAGCCCAATTTTTAACTAAATTTTTTTTTTTTGGTCTTTGTTCTCCAGTTTCTCGCTCTTCTCATTTTATTTTCTACAGCATAATGCATCGCCGGGTTTGTCATTACGTTGCCATGCTGGGCAGGGGACAGCTATTAATGGGATTGAGGTTTTGTAGGATCTATCCAGAATCAGAGAAAAACTTATTTATGTCATAGGAAAAATGCAGAAAGATAAATAGAGAAGCTTGAAAAAGACTCTTCATTTCAAACGCCCATTGAGTAAATGTTTATAGGGGGAAATAAAATATAGAATGCTTTTAGAGAAGCCAGTTTGTATCCTTGCGAAAACAGCCTATTAGCAGATTAGACCCCATTCAGTGACCTAGGAGAGGCTGGAAACGGACTGTGGATAAATGAATGAATGACTTAAATTTATGAACTCTTATCATTTTAATTTTAATGAAGTACTGCTATCTTAGTCTAGTGATAAACCCTCCCATCAAACCATCTAGTGATGAACTATGTCCCTGAGGAACATCAGTGAACTTAAAGATACAAAGTACCTTTATAAAGTAATGTCTGGTGTTTACTGCTCTGCTTTCCCTTTTATCCAGTGATACCCTGTGCTCATTTGTGCCTCCCAGCCTTTCATTTTCTTTCTTCCTAGTTTCTCCTCCACTGTGTTTGCTTGTCCATCCGCTTCCCATCCTCTTTTTAAGGGCATAACTCAGGTCTTACTACTTTTTTGTGTCCTCAGTGCCTTGTACTGGAATCATGAAATAAGAGATAATTAAATATTATATGAAAATGTAGGCAAATTTAAGAACATTAAGTTTGAGTTTTCATTTGATGAAAAGAAAAGACATATTAAAACTCCAAGAGATCCTTGTAAAATTAAGAATTGAAGCAAAGGACAGTGGACAAAAGTAAATCATAGGACGTCTTCCATCGAAACAGTTGATTTTAAACCAAAGCTTTGTTTTTTGTTTACAGATCTTAGTTACTCACATTGTCAACACGGATGAGAAGTTTATTTGCTGAGGTTTCTAAATTGCAAAGAAAAACAGTGAAGTTAGGTGATTATAGAGGTTCTAGAAGATTCCCCATTGAGGAAAGAGAGCTAGAAATGATGGTAAACTCAATGCACGTGCATTTTAAAGAAAACAGATGGAAGCCATTTTTGTCTTCTTGAATTAGATGATGATACCTCCAAAGCAAGAATTCTCAAGTGTTTTTCCAGTACCACGACATCCATTTAATCTCAAAAATCATAGTCATGATCTTGGGGTTGTGAGATGGATCCCTGCAGGGCTCTGTGCTCAGTGGGGAGTCTGCTTGAGATTCTCTCCCCCCTCCCCAATGCGTGCTCCCTCTCTTTCTAAAATAAAGAAATAAATAAAATCTTCTAAAAAAAATCAGAGAAGTTTCAAGAGCACCTCTCTGTTCACAGAGTTACCTTTTTGTTTAAGTATTACAATTCATTTATCATAGTTCCCTTTAAGATTCCCTCCTTTTACTGTAGAACCAGTCTGTAACGGAAGAGATGTGGCCCGAACCCCATCCCGGCGTTTTGAGTGAGGTGCTCCTTCCTCTCAGCTGTTCAGTATCCTGAAGCCAGGAAGGACGATGCAAATAATAACAAGCTCTGCATAGTGCCAGGCAGTGGGCACTGTTCTTAGCGCTTTATTGACATAGGTTTACCTGATCTTCTAAATGAAGAAACTGCCCACGATCACACAGCTAGTGAATGGTGGAGTGGGATTCTAACTTCAGGGTCAGTGTCTCTACCTAGTGAGCTCCCTGAACTTAAATAAAATCCAACATTCCCAATAGTCTAGGGAAGACCCTGTCCCTCGTGCCTGCACCCTTTACATGCAATACCTCAGCCACGTTGTTTTCCTTTCAGTTCCTTGAACCTGTCCACCTCTGCCTCCTCAGGGCTATTCCATATTCTGCGCTGTACCCCTGGAAGTCTGCCATGTGCTTCTTTCTATTCCTTGCTTTAAATGCCACTTCTTCATTGTGGCCTCCTTGATGCCTCCGATCTAAATTAGGTCGTCTGTTACAACCCATAGAGCAAGGTGAGGTTTTTCCTTCTCAAGATCATCACAATGCAGGGGCGCCTGGGTGGCTCAGTTGTTAAGCGTCTGCCTTTGGCTCAGGGCGTGATCCCAGAGTTCTGGGATCGAGCCCCACGTCGGGCTTTTCTGCTGGGAGTCTGCTTCTTCCTCTCCCACTCTCCCTGCTTGTGTTCCCTCTCTTGCTGGCTGTCTCTCTCTCTGTCAAATGAATAAATAAAATCTTTTTAAAAAAATCATCATAATGCATAAAACTTCTGATTGCTGAATGTCTGTCTTGTGCACTAAGCTATAAGGTTTATGTGAACCAGAACCATATTTTCCCTAAACTTCTACATTTCTAGTGTCTAGCAAACTTCCTGGCACATAGTGGCCACTCAATAAATATTGAAAAAATAAAACCCGTGTACAAAGTAGATGCCCTGGGAAGCTGGTAAGAGGGAAGAGGTGAAATAAGAGCACAAGCCAAGTTCTGTATGATTACAGAACCTCTGAGTTCATTTCATGCAACCTTTTCATTGCTAGAGAAGGAAACCAAAGCCCACACAGATAAAGGTCACAGATCTAGTGTGACAAAAGAAAACTATAACTACATTTTTTGACCATGTTCTTTTTACTTGCACTCCAAAACAGGTCAAGATTGTTTCTTGAATTTATGGGGGAAAGATCCTTCCATTTTTAAGATAATATTTATAGCTTTTTTATATATTAACTCTGGATAAAATATTTGTTTTTCAGACTTGCATTATATGTAGCATGGTTTTATGTAAATAGATATGCTCCATATATGCTATCAAAAATTATTTGCAATACTTTATTTAATTTGAATTTTATTTTTTTAAAGATTATTTATTTTAGAGAGAGCAAGCATGAGTGGGGGGGGCAGAGGGAGAGGGAAAGAGAGAATCTCAAGCAGACTCCCCCCAGGCACGGAGCCCAATGCAGGGCTCGATCTCACGGCCCTGAGATCATGACCTGAGCTGAAATCAAGAGTTGAAAGCTTACCCAACTAAGCCACCCAGGCACATCACTGAAACTTTTAAATATAAGTTGGATCCCTCACTTAATTCTGGCTTTGGATATTAGAATAGTAGAAATTCTATTACCTGAAATTTTGTGTATCTGGGAGTAAAATCTGATGAAATGTGATCAGAATTTCTAAGCAATATAGGAAAGGAGTTTTAGAGGATAAGCATTTACAGGTTCTAATTTGAAGAAGTCCTGTCAAGAGAATTGAATTTTAGACATAATCACAGACTTCAGCATAGATTTAGGAGGAACCACTTGATTTTGGAATCACAGAATCTAAAGTTACTGTGCTGTTGTTGTCTATGTTTTGTTCATATGTGTTAAAACTATGTGTTTTAAGAGAACTATATGTGTTTAAGAGAACTAGAGTCATTAGAAAACATTAATTTTTGTTCTGAAAATAAATATCTGTAAATATAACAATTTCTTATTCACCTGTAACATGTTGATGTTGATTTGAGGATGATTTTTAAAAATTCTGCTATAGGGTTTGGAGAATGCATATCCCGTTCAATCAATTATCCATTCACTCATTTAACAAATCTTGATTAAACACCAAGAACATTGCTGTGTGAGGCAATGGCTATGATACAGTGAGGAGATAGACACCAATTCTCCTGAAGCTTAAGCAGAGTGGGTGAGGCAAACCCTTAAATGTGGCAAGTGCTGTGGTGGGGCTGGAACATCTGAGAAAAGCTGGCAGTCAGCCTGAAATCTAGGAATGAGCTAACCTGGTAAGGAAGGGAGAGCAGAGGGAGTGGAAGAATGATCCAGGCAAAGGGGACTCTAGGAACAAAGTCTCTGAGATAGCCTGAGGGGCCAGAGGTTTCAAGGCTGAAATTCTGAGTTCTTTGTTTCAATTCATGCGTGGTTCACTTTGAATACATCTTTAAATTTTTAATTGAGAAAAAAATCTAATGTTTATATTTGCATTATTTAAAAACTGTATTTGCATAAAATTTTTTCCATGTGTGACTGGTTTTAATGCTTATGAGTGGTCATTTTATTCACTTCTCAGTTTCTTATTTCTTTGTTTTATCTGTACTTTGCCGGAAGTAGACCTTTAAGCAAAATTTTAGAAGTTCACATGAGAGAGACAAGGACTCTCTAAATAATTTTCTCTTAGAATTATTTCTACATCTTTTAAAATGTCATTTAAAAATCTCACTGGAAGTTTCCACTTGGTCTCGTTCTTTTTCATTCCATTTGCCCAGTGTATAATGTCACTTATACAGACTCAGATCTTCCTTTAGCACAGGAATTTTCCTCTCATATTTTTATTGATTCGTGCAATTTATCATAATCTTTCCTACAGAGGGAGGAATAAATCTGCCTGATGATTCTCAATTCCATGTCATCTATGTAAGCATCTCCCCCCTCATCATACGGGTCTTTGTTCCTTACCCCCCCATTTGGGAAGAGTCTTCAGTGGTCTTCTACATTGCTGACTGTGCTCTCCTGCTTTGTCAGATCTACTGTTTGCTGTTTCTAATATTGATTTTAAAACTTGATTTTAGATTCTTCCCAATCTTCTCTTAATCCGTCCTGCTCCTTAAGAAATTTCTGTCTCTATCTCAATCTGCTATAACTCAACTCTCTTCTATGGGCAGCATGCTGCTGTGGTTGAGTCCCCACTGGGCATCATCCAGGCTGCATGGGCCTCAGGGCTCTGCCGCTTGCTGGCTGTGTGACCAGGAATAATTTGTGGAAGCTGTTACTCAGGTTCCTCACCCACAAAATGGGGAAAATGATGTGTTTATCTCATTGAACTGTTGTGAAGACTAAGAGTCAATTCACCTCATACACTTAGGATAGTAAATAAGTAGTTGATAACTTGGTTGCTAATTAACCTTTATTCTATACTTCCCTACTCAGAGTAATTCAGAGTAATTATTTGGAATTTTACCCAGCCGGTGTTGGAGCTATCAGTATGTGTGTGTATGGGTATATTTTGTTAACTGATCTTTTAAGGCAACACGTTTTACCCAATCTTAGTTTTTCTTAATTCTTTCCGCGATCCACTTCATTATCCTTCAGTGCATCTTCTTAGTTATTAAGCAGACGTATTGGATGTGTATCTTCTTTAGTCACATTTCTGCCAGGTTTCAGTATTTATTTAGTGTGCTCTACCGGCCTGAGAACAGAGTTCCTGGTCATGGGCTTTTTGATAGGGATGGAGTTTAGGATCGGCCAGTCTCAAGCCATCTGTAATTCTTCCTTTTCCAGGGACAGGAATGACCGGTGACACTCCCCAGCTGGCACTGCTTCCACAGTGCTGCCAGCCTCAGCTCCCACTGCTTTGTCCTTTGCACAGTAATTACGCGGTATCGATTCCCACCATTTTCACTTCCAGCTGCATCGTATTGCTGGGGACTGTGGTCGTAGGGAGAGTGGAATTAGTGGGGCACGACATAAGTGGCCATTCAAAAAGAAGCACTCATGTGACATCTGTGAGCAGCTCTCACTCTCTTATTGAAAACTAGTCTGCGTCTTGAGCCAGGTGTTGCTGTGGGTGAGGATGAATGGAGATCCTCAGCTCTCATGTTTTGCATCTTTTTACCCTCCCGAAGAGAAAGTATAAGGTGGTGGTGAAGAATTCACAGTACAGACTCACATAGACATGATGGTTCAGATTCCCCCGAGAGCTGGGTAGCGTAGGTCAGATCACTTGATCTCTTTGAGCTGGTATTTCTTCATCCATGATAAAGGGACATAAAAATGCTTGTCCCAATCATGTGAGTTAAACTTGAGCGCTCAACAAATGGCAGCTCTTACTAGCCTGAAGAATCCTTCCATCAGCTCACAGCACACCTTTGTCCTTCCTCCAGGGTATGGGACTCAAGACTCAGCCCTTGGTTCCTATAGAAAGCTGTGAAATTAGTGACAGATGAGAGGTCCCTGCAGCACAGTCAGTGGTGGGATGGCAAAGAAGGTGGCAGGACTTAAGGGCTGATCCACCTGATCGTCTGTATCCGGGAGTGGGGCACGCGAATTACCCAACATCCGCAATTCTCCAAATTCCAGAAATGGTTGGAAACTCTACAAGATGATTTATTTCCAAGAATACAGAACTTGCTGGTTCTTCTCTTCCTGCTGTTGCTCTGTCACTGACACAAACCTACTCTTGGCAATCCACTTTTCCACTATTCCTAAGTAGTAGCCCTTTCTGGACTGCAGATGTCTTCCTGAATAAAGGGACTCCTTATGACCTGGATCTGGAGATCTTTTCTTTTTCTTCATTTTTGATCTCTTCACTTCTTTTGAGACCCTCAGACATAAAAGGGCTTATCCTACCAACACTTTCCCCCCCATTTTAATTTTTTTATTTTATTTTTATTTTTTAAAGATTTTATTCATTTATTTGACAGAGAGAGTGACAGCCAGTGAGAGAGAAAACACAAGCAGAGGGAGTGGGAGAGGAAGAAGCAGGCTTCCAGCGGAGGAGCCTGATGTGGGGCTTGATCACAGAATGCCAGGATCCCGCCCTGAGCTGAAAGCAGACGCTTAATGCCTGAGCCACCCGGGCGCCCCTCCCCCCATTTTAAAACCAGAACTTGATTGTCTCTGGGGGTGCGCACACCTGTAATATTTTGAATTCAATCTGACCGCCTACACTGGGGGCCTTTTGTCATACAGCATCTTGTTCATGTGTGTGTGTATCTGAGAAGTGTTTTAAAATTTTTTTTTTAACTAAAGTGTAATTAATGGACAGTGTTACATTAGTTTCAGGTATACAACATAATGTTCTAACAATTCTATACAATACTCCGTGCTCATCAAGATATGTGTTCTTCATCCCCTGTATCTATTTCATCCATCTCCTCCCACCACTTGCTTTTTCAAAAAACACCTTATACTTGACCCAATACTTTTCATATGTCATAAGAGGGACAGCATCCTCCAAACCACTCTGTTATTCCTCTCCTCTAAAATAGATGCAGAAGCTGGGAATTCATTTCCAAAAGGGCAATTGGTTATATTTATATAATAACTATTATCCTTTATCCTGCCAGTCTGCCACCGGACTTGATCTGAACTTTGGTTTGGAAATTCCCCCTGGATTCTGGCAAATCATCCTCTGGTATTTCTAGTTTCCAGTATTGTTGAAACTTTTTATCTCTGTGTTTTCATGAGGGCAACTCAAGAATCGCTAGCTGTCCAATAGCTTATCTCAGAGTCCCTCATTCACATTTGTGGAATAGGTAATTTTCAGTTTTTGAATACAAAGAAGTTCAATTTATATAAATTTTTATAAAAACCTTGAAGACTACCTTAATAATGCTTTGTAATATGGCCTTCTCTTTCAGCTCAATTTTATTCTGTTTCTGAATACGGTTAGAGTTCTGGCTACCAAAATCTGGGAGACCAACGCAGTTGGGCATGACACAAGAAAGCAATACAGGTAATTGCAGGACAGGCACCCACCAGAGGAAATATTTGGGTTACTATTTAGAGTGAAGAGCAGATATTGATTGATCTGAAACGTCTCTGAGAGATAAGTTTATGAATATGAATTTTCATTTGGCTTAATTGTGCAATTTATCAGAAAAGTATGTGTATTTTAGGAAAATCTAGATAACCCAAAACCTTCCTAATGTGCTTAAATTTTAAGTATTAATTAAGTATAATTTTTTAAACTGTTCTTAGCATTTTGGAATTTTCCCATAAACTCTGTGACTTCCTAGAAAATCTCTTGATATTTTGGCAGACAATTTTATCTGCGTTCTTAAAATAATATGTCATAACTGAAAATAGCAAGAAAGTGGGTTTGCTGTATTGTTTCCAATCTGTCCATCAGACTGGCTCCTACCGAATATAAATTTTTAAGAACTTTCAAATGTACCAATTGAGTGAGATCCACAGTCTTTCAAGAAGAAAAGGGCAAATTGAGTGTTTATGATCATTATCATACTATCTTAAGGGTGTGCCAACTTTTTCCAATGATCATTTTGGGAGTTCTGAATAATGGCAGTTTCTACCCAACTGGATATACACATCCAGGAGTCTGGTGGATGTGGATTGCTCTTTATAATCCCAAGGCAATAACTATCTCTTTTTGTCTTGGATTGTTATGAAATGCTATCTGAGACACAGAAAGGAAGAAACCATAGTCAGCATTTTGGTCCTGTGTCACAAACGTTCTCGAAGCCCGTCGTTGAGTCATTTCCCTCTACTGTTTAGACAACATTCACTGTCAGGAAGAAACGATGACGGGTATGGACTGGAGTCTGGAATAGGGTGCACAGTGTGAACAAACCAGCAGCTGTAGGCTCCAGTCATTTGCAATATGCTGCAAGCAGTAGTGTTATAAAGTAAATTGTGCCCAGGGGTTTCCAGTGAAGGACCTTTGCTATACTCATAGCATGTCTCATGTCACATCCCACTGATGAAGACAAAGGCCAAAGGATGATAGAACAACGGAAAATGTGAATAGCTTTTCATTCTTCTCTGTAAAGTGGAACAGTGCAAAGGTTTTTGAAAGCTGTTTATTTCTCTAGCCCTGAACCCAAGCTCTTTATTTCTCTAGTTCTGCATGATGTGAGCTTGTACTTTCACTTAAAAGTTACCCAAGAGGTTTGAGAAACTCTGGGGAGAAAAAAGAGTGAATTATCTTAAAAAATAGAGTAGACGATATTTTGAGTTCATTCATGGGAGATTATTTCTCAAAATAATGGAAGAGAAACATTTATCAAGGATTAAAATAGTCTACTATTCAGAATTCAGAATAAATTTTAAATAATCTGGGGCCCAGAAATTTTTAAATTTTGGAGCCATTAATTTGAACAGAGTCTAGACTAATAGTAGTCAGGGAAAGTATTTTCCAGCCAAGTACGTTTTTTGTTTTGTTTTGTTTTAAATAGCTGAAACATATTTAATATTCTTACTAATGTCTGAAGTTAAGCTACAGATAGAAATATGGTGAGGAATGACTCTTTCTTTTTGGAGAAAAATGTGGGTACTTACTTGGTAGTGATTTGGGAATTCAATTCAGTATTTCGTTTCTGAGGCCTTAGATTACCAAATTTAAATACCTTCTCACTTTGTAAATAAAGGGACCTAGAAAAATGTAATTTGTGTCTCTGTCCCAGTGAAATTCTACCTATGAGGTTTAACAGAGTATTTAAATTTATACCCACTCATTTTTTGTACCTTTAAACTTATATTTCATTCAATTATTACCTTTGTCAAACAAATGTTCAAATATCAAATATTCTTGCTAACGATGAAAAAATATATGTATATTTTATTTATATTTCCAAATGGTGGCACCTAAAACAGGTTTTAAACACATTCCCATGGATATTACTCTCTGAAAGACTGAAAACATCTTTCAAAGCTGAGATAGTCTCTCCTGGTGTGCACGTGCACACGCACAAAGACAGACTTTGGAAAAGTACATAGTATCCCTTCATTCATATGGTGACTTAAAACCAAAATGAATTGCCTTCAACTCAGGTCATGATCTCGAGGTCCTGGGATGGAGCCCCATGTCAGGCTCCCTGCTCAGCAGGGAGTCTGCTTCTCCCTCTCCCTCTGCCCCTCCCCACTGTTCCTGCTCTTTCTTGCGCTCTCTCTCTCTCTCTCTCTCTCTCTCTCTCAAATAAATAAATAAATAAATAGAATCTTAAAAAAAACCTGAAATGAATTAATACAGTCAACTTTTAAGAAACTGTTTATTTTGAGATAACTGCAGAATTTTATGCAGTTATAAAAGTAATACAGAGATAAAATAAAACATACAAGTAATACAGACTTGTAAAAATAATACACATATATATGTAATATATAACATTTACCCAGTTTCCCTCAAAAGTGACATTCTACATAGCTGTAGTTCACATCAGTTATTTTAAAGCAAGAAGGATTTTTAAACACACAAGAGATTGTGTAGAAAATTAAATAATTATCAGATTTAATAACAGGGCTAATGTATTATTTTATCTTTTAAATTACAACTCAATCCCCTTGCAAAGTAAGAGAAGATTACTAGGACTAGAAGAACATGAGATATGAAAAATGCAAAATTCAGAAGAAAAGAACACTTGAATGTTTTGGCTAATTTGACTTTCCATTCAATATTAGACAATCATATTTATTATTTTTTATTTTTGGAATAAATTCAACCAGTGTTTGTTATGCAATATGATAGTAAAGAGGACAGATTTTCAGGTTGAATCCTCTACTCATTGTCTAACTTTGGGTGAATACTTTCCTTTTCTGAGCCTCTGTCCTCATCTGGACATGGGAAAATAATGGCTCTCTCACATGGTTGGCAGAATAAAAGGAGGCAACCAGTACAGGAAGTGACAAGGACATGATAGCCAACAGCTTCATGACTGAGTGCCCTTCTTGTGCCACGCAAGAGATTCAAAGTTAAGAAGACATGGTTCCTGCCTGGGAAAAAAATTTGAGAGAGAGAGAGAGATTGATTTAATTGAAGTGAGAACAGTACCAGTAGAGATGCACTTACAAAGTGTTATGTGTGTAGAAAAAAGGGAAAGATTAATTCAAGCTCAAGAGGGATTGAAAAAGGCTTAGGGGAAATATTACTTTTTTAAAAAGCTAAGTTGACTCTTAAAAGAAAAGTAGCAATTTTCCAGCACTATTCACCTGGGGAGAGAGAGATTGCAAGGATTGGGTATCTATTTTCTAAGTAGGACGCTGAGTCCCACACACCATTTGATTCCTTTATATTCCTCTCATGGCTTTGCCCTTGGACACAGAGCCACCACCATGTCTCCAGCAAGCCAGAAGGCCACTCTGAGCTGGTGCACCCCCGATTATCTCATTAGACAGCTGTGCCTTTTCAGAGAGCTGGGCTGCAAAGATGTACAGTGTGCATGAGTGACCAGATGGACGCTGAGCAAATCAGCTTCCAGGACTGAGGCATGATTTGATGTGAGTGGAAAAATCCATCTTTATGAGAGAACAGACATACAGATGACCCATGTACACACTGGCCCCGCACATGCCACTACTTCAACTTGTTCACTGTCATTGAAGGATACATTTTAAAAGAGGATGTAATCGTAACTCTTACACAAATATAAATGAACACACTTCAAAGATTTTATTTCACTCGTTAATGAAAGAACTGGTAGGCATTACACATGCTTAAAAGAGAATTATGAATGCTAAAATGAATTCACAAATGAATGCAAATTAGCAAATTGTTAACATCCACAGGGCTATAATTAGTGGCATTCCATTGGACACAATTTGCATTTCTATGGACAGAAATTATTTGCACTGCTGCGGTAGGCAGATTTCTAAGATGCACCCCCCCCCCCCAAGATTACTACCCCCTGGTGTACATGCCTTATGCAATCCTCATCCCCACACCCCTTCTTGATCAAGACCTATGATGGGATAGTCTCTCCCCTGATTAAGTTACATTATATTGGAAAGGTGATGGAGTAGTCACTCCTGTGACTGGCAGCCTGAAGAGAGATCCTTCTGTGGGATTTGAAGAAGTGATCTGACATGTTGTGAAGGTCTGTGGTGAAGACCTGAGGGAACTATGGCTAGGACCTCGCAGAAACTGAGAGAGACTAAATGGATATTGGTTTAAGCCACTAAATTTGTGGTAATTTGTTTCATAGCAAGAGAAAATGAATTCAATTACTATCTGGTTTTCTACAGATTAACTTTTATCTCTACAGAGTTGTGAAAGAGCCTACTCATAGATAAAGAGAGAGGGAAAACCCAGATGTCTGAGCTAGCAGGATTCCCACTAAATCTTACTCTGACTGCCTTTACTTACTCTGCATTGAACCAACATTTGTGGTATATCACAATGTGTTGTACTTCTTTCTCCCTCCTTCTCCTTTCTCCCTCCCTCTCTCCCTTCCTTCCTTCCTTCTCTTTCTTTCTCTTTTCCTTCCTTCCTTCCTTCTTTCTTTCTCCCTCCCTCCTTTTCTTTTTTCTTTCTTCCTTCCTTCCTTCCTTCCTTCCTTCCTTCCTTCCTTCCTTCCTTCCTTCCTTCCTTCCTCCTTTCCTTTCCTTTCCTTTCCTTTCCTTTCCTTTCCTTTCCTTTCCTTTCCTTTCCTTTCCTTTCCTTTCCTTTCCTTTCCTTTCCTTTCCTTTTTCTCTCTTTCCCTTCCTTCCTTCCTCCCTCTTTCCCTCCCCATCTCTCTCCTTCCTCCCTCCCTCCCTCCCTCCTTCCCTTCTTTCCATCTTTCTTTCTTCCTTTCTCCCTTCCCTTCTCATCCCTTCCCCTTCCCCTTCCTTTCTCTTTCTTTCTCTTTCCTTCCTTCCTTCCTTCCTTCCTTCCTTCCTTCCTTCCTTCCTTCCCTTCCTCCTTTCTTGTTTTAACCTAGTTTTTGGCTCCTAGTCACACACAGTAGGAGCAGTCAAATTAGCTTGATTTTGAGAATAGTCTCCAGGGGGATTTATCCATTCATCTTAAAGGAGGAAATGCAATTTTCTTTTCAGAGTGATGTTAACTAAGACTTCTAAAGTTCTGCAAGTGTAGTTAATGCTGTCCCCCTTTATCTGATTAGACTGAATTATAATATCGTGAAGGTATTCACAGTGTCTTGCTCATATATGCAGTGATAGGAAGAGGGTAGTCACTAGTCAGGATTCAGGAGGACAAGCATATCCCAAGGAGCCCCTGAAAGTTGAAAGGATGAGTTAGGTCAGAGAAATCCATTGTCTTATCAGGGATGCTGCCCTGAATGAAACAGACTTAATGTAGAATTTTCAAATTAAGTAGACTGTAGGCGAGTCAAGGTAGGAGGTGTGGGACTAGGGCAGCATAGGAGAAAGCCCATAGACCACGAGGGAAACTATTGGTGTGAGAGAGAGCAGATGGCTCTGAGCCAAGAGGAGCAGATGGTCTGGGCACTAGTGAGAGATACAGGAGGCAGAGGAGTATGAGATGGGGTAGGTGTGCAACTCCAAATGCCTAAATTAGGCATTTCAGTATGATTCTGTGGGACACCCAGCTCCTGCAGGAGCCAGAAAGATGAAAGTGGATGTGTCTGGAAGATGATCCCTAGGAAAGCGTTAGACTGTGAGAGCTCTTATTAACTTCTGGGCCCTGTTCCCTCATTTTAGAGAAAAGAAAACTAAATTACAATCATTCAGGGAGTTAATGGCAAATCTGGAACCCAAATCCAGTTCTGTTTAGCTTCAGTCCAGTGTGATCTCTACTCACCCACACAGCTTATTTCCAAGAAGAGAACTAAGTAAGTATATAAGTAAGTACATAAATAAGGAAGGAAGGAAGGAAGGAAGGAAGGAAGGTAGGTAGCTGGAGGAAAGACCAGTAAGAAAGGGAGAAGGTTATAATTGTTTGAGATTACTGAGGTGTAAATGATTTGTAAAGAAGGAGATATTTGAGAAATAAAGAAGAAGCCAGATTTGACAGTTTCTTGGATAAAAATTACAAAAGAAACAAATGATGTGCTTGGGTGTACTAGCTGTCTGCTGTGCAAATGAATTACCACAAACATCCATGGCTTCTTATTTGACTGTTTCTGTAGGTCAGGAATCTGGGCATGGGTAAGCTGGGACCCTGCGTCAGGATCTTACAAGGTTCAACCAAGATGGCAGTTAGGGCTGCAGTCTTCGTACCCTAAGACTGGGGAAGAATCCACTTCCAAATTTATGAGATTGTTGACAGGATTCAGTTTCTTGCTGGCTGTTGGCTGATGCCACCTCTCCTTGCCATCTCTCCCACTCAGTAGAGTAGCTCACAACGTGGTTACTTGCTTCATTGAACCAAACTAAGGAGGGAGTTTGCTAGTAAAACGAAAGCTACACTCTTATGAAATGTAATCACAGAAGTGACATCCCATCATTTTGGCTGTAATCAATCAGTTAGAAGCGAGTTCCAGGTCTTTGTCCACACTCAAGAGGAAAGAATTAACAAGAATGTAAATACCAGCTGAGGATCATTGGGGGTCATTTTAGAATCAAGCAACACCTTGGAAACCTGGGGTTCCTCCAGGTACACAAGAAAATGGGTATGAAGAGGTAGTTAAGGGAAATAAAGTCAAATTGCTTAGCTTGCAAAAAAAAACAAAAAACAAAAAACAAACAAACCAAAAAACCCCACAAAACCTAGGACTGTAGTATTTTGTAGAATATTTGACAGAGGATATTTGGAGAAAGTAGGAAGTATTGACCACATGCAAATCCATAAGACCATAAGAAAGTATGAAATGATTAATGCAGACCCAAATGTAAGAAGAAATGAGGGAGAAGTTCATTTTTAAAATGAACAAAATGAGCCAAAATGCGGTCTATGAAAGTAAAGGCAGATAACAAGGATGGAGGGCATACTTGTGTTCAGTCTCAAACACAGACGTGAAAATAAACTTAGGACAGAAAAAAAGGGCATTTCACGGCTTTATGAAAATAGTGTCCGATGCCAGGAGAGTGGAAATGAGGTTAGAATGATTTAAGGGACTAATCATGGGAAATGAGAATAAATGACTTAGTATGAAAGGACAGGAAGAGGAGGGAGGGGGGGAAACGCTAGCAGAAGCCACGGGGTCCAAAGAGATGGGAAAAACGCAGCCCCTGTTAGCTCGGCTACGCTTTGCTTTTTTCCCAGCAAGCGTCTCTACTGAAGGGCACTCGAAGTTGAGGAATAAAAAGCCTTGGCATTCTCTTTCAGGAAACTCGCCAAATCAACCCTGGTCCTCGTGCTGGTCTTTGGGGTGCACTACATCGTGTTCCTGTGCCTGCCCCACTCCTTCGCGGGGCGCGGCTGGGAGGTCCGCATGCACTGCGAGCTCTTCTTCAACTCCTTTCAGGTAGACAGCGCCAGCTAGGAATGTGGTTCTTGCATTTTGCTTTTATTGCCCCCTTGCAGCTTTGTTCTCTGCCCCTCTGTCTGGCTTTCGTGGACCTGTCCCCAGACGGCCACGGAAAGTCCTCCTTCTCTGGAGCCTGTGCTGCTCACAAACCCGCCGGGGCAGTGAGACAAGAAAGCATATTGTCGTAGAATCTGTAAGGCGTGCAGAGCGGCGTGCGTGTATGGAGAATAAATGAAAGCCAAAGAAAAAGCAGACAGGAAAGGGGGGGAAGGGAAAGGGAGACAACCAAGAAGCAAAAGTAGCTTCTACCCATTTTATCTCACTTGAAAATACGATTACCATCATGCCTCACATGGCTTTCTGCGGACACCTAACTTCTCCTCCTGGCTACCAGCTTGCTGCCTCCCACTGCTACCTTAAATCTACTCTTCATTCGTCCCTTATCCACCCGAAGTCCCCAGAGGTTTCCCACTGCACTCAGAATAAAATCCAATGCCATTTGCTGGCGTGCACAGCCCTCTGTGGCAGGGACCCTGTCCGACTGTGATGTCGCGTTCCATCATGGTCCTGGTTGCCCGCTAAGTTTGAGCCCCACTAGCGCTTCCACACTTTCTGTTCCTTGAGCTCATTCCTGTCTCAGGGGCTCGGACTTACTGTTCCCCTTGGAAGGCGCTCCCCGCTAATAGTCACAAGGCCTGGCTTCTTGTCACTCCCACCAGCTTAAATGCCATCTTTTCAACACAGTCTTCCTTGAGTTCCCCATTCAAGGTATCTTCACCGTTCTCTTTCACACCACTTGCTTGGCCTGCGTAGCCCTTATTATCTTACATTTTTCGAGTGTGGCTCGTTGTTTATATTTTTACCCATCATCTGTTTTTTCCTTCGAGTATGCAGCTCGAAGGGAACAGGGACCTTGTCTGTCTTGATTGAATTGTTTGTCCCTGGCATGCTGAGCAGTGTGTCCTGTAGAAGCTCAATAAATATTTTTGAATGAGTGAACGAAAAGTTTCTTTGTCTTTTTACCATGTAATAGCCTATGTCTGTCGTTTCCAGCATTCACAGCGTATAAATATCTCTTACCAACCAGGAGGTATTCTGTGATCTTCGAGTGGCAACATAAATGAAGCTAATATCATAGAAATCAGCTATTTGTGTGTCTTGGGGTGTTTTATTCAGTTACTTGTTTGGGTCTGCTGACACCAAGGAAGGATCTCAGACAAATATAATATAAACTAAAGTTTCGGAAACACCAGGAGAGAACAGTTCATATAGTTTCCTGAAGGAAGCATAACACAACCCAGTTTTTCAATGTATGTATTGTGATACAAGACACCTCAGTGCTGTGATCGTCATGAGCTGTCAGCAGGTTAACATTCTTTTTGTTCTGCAGGGATTCTTTGTGTCTATCATCTACTGCTACTGCAATGGGGAGGTAGGTTTGAAGTCCCCGGGACGTCCCACGGGTCCAGCTCTGAGTAAGCTTGTAAATGGCCATCATGGGACCTGAATCTCTTTAGGATCCCCAGGAGTTACAGGAAAAAATGAGCAGGCAGAAAGGAGATATGTCAATCATAAATGATTCTGAGAAAGCAAGAATTAATGTAAATAAGCTAGAGTCTTTCTTTTCTAACACTTTTCAATGTTAATTCAATTGGAAACTCTGATAGCAAAAAACCAACTTGCTGGAATGTAAATTGATACTTGGAAGGACAGTGAATTTCATATTCCAGTTAATACTGAAACTGATATTCAATTTCAAGTTCTATAAGAAAGTAAGAAAAAAAAGTTTTCTTGGGACAAGAAAGAATACTTTGATATTTTTAAAACCATACAATGGTGACAGGATGCTTTCAGTTCACTCAGGGGCTGGCGGGAGAGAGGTAGCTCTACTGTTCTTTTGGGTGACACCATGCTTACCAGATTTCCACCTTTTTCCATGGAACTTCCAGATAAGCTCCTTTTTGGGAAATGGCAATAGCAGTAGAACTGAATCTTCAACCACAGTTGGAAGCAAGAGCCCCACCCCATTAATAACGCATTCACAGTGCCTGCTTTTCATGATAAAAGCTTCTTTCCCATTTTTTCCTCCTTCAGTATGCCTATGCAAAAGGGATAGTATGACATTTCAGGTTGAGTACCTTCCATGCCATTCCTCAGCCACAGCTGGCCCTATTTATCTGTCCTTCTCTTCCAACCCAGAATCCTCTTTTCCTTCTCCCACCAAGTCAGAGGTTTCCTTCCTTCCCTCCTTCCCTCCCTCCCTTCCTTTCTTCGATTTATTTGAGAGAGAGATGGGGGGGGGGGCAGAGATCAGAGATCGCAAGCAGGGTGGGGGTGAGTGTGGAAGGAGAGGGAATCCCCAAACAGACTCCCTGCTGACGCCCAGCCACCAGGGTGCTCCATCCCAGGACCCTGAGATCATGACCTGAGCCGAAATCAAGAGTCTGACCCTTAACTGACTGAGCCACCCAGGCGCCCTGTCCGATGTTTCTATGGGCTGCATTTCAACTTCTATTAAAATACTAATCTTGGAAAAGTCCCTTCACCTCTCGCAAAGCCTGTTTATTTATCTCTGGTAGTACACCCATCTCCACGGTTTTTGAGGTTGAGAGAGTGTGTACATCAAGTCCCTGGCACACAGCAGACACTCAGTGACAACCGTCATTGAAGGGCAAGCACCCATGTAACAAGGCTGCAGGGTCCCCCTGATGGTTTCTTTTTTTTTTTTTTTTAATTTTTTTTAAATAATATTTTTTATTATATTATGTTAGTCGCCATACAGTACATCCCTGGTTTCTGATGTAAAGTTCGATGATTCGTTACTTGCGTATAACACCCAGTGCACCATGCAGTATGTGCCCTCCTTACTACCCATCACCAGCCCATCCCGTTCCCCCAGCCCCTCCCCTCTGAAGCCCTCAGTTTGTTTCTCAGAGTCCCCGATGGTTTCTGAGGCACAGTGTTTCCTGCGACTTAGGTTCAGTCTGAGGTGAAGAAGTTGTGGAGTCGGTGGAACCTGTCCGTCGACTGGAAGAGGACGCCCCCCTGCGGCGGCCACAGATACGGCTCCGTGCTCACCACGTTGACCCACAGCACCAGCAGCCAGTCGCAGGCGGCAGCCAGCGCTCGCATGGTGCTCCTCTCCGGCAAGACCACCAGGACGGCCGGCCGCCAGCCCGACACCCACGTGACCTTACCCGGCTACGTCTGGAGTCACTCGGAGCAGGACTGCCTGCCGCCCTCGGTCCGTGAGGAGACCAAAGACGGGAGCTCGAGGCTGGGAGAGGAGATTCCAATGCTGGAGTCTCCCAGGCCCTTGGAATTGAACCCAGACCCGGAAGGAAGCAGAGGGGAAACCAAGGACGTTCCCTGAGTCAACACGTGTGACTTTGAGGAGCTGCGCCGTCTGGTTGTGTTAGAGGAGCTTGGCTGGCTTTCCTCTGCTTGAGCCCCAGAACGGAAAATTCAGGGTTCAGAGTGTTACTTCACAGAAGTTTTCAGCTCGCATGAATTGGATTCTATAAATAGTAAAGACACAAAAGGAGAAGTGTCAGTGGAGTAGTTTATTACCTTATTTTGTCATCAGATTTTCTTCTAAATTGTGTGGTACTTGCTCTGTGATTGGTCATTTTTTTCTGCTACTTTTGGGTAGAAAATGTTTCAACTGCTTGGCTCTAGTTTTCTCTCATGAAAATATCACTCTAAGTATGATAGAGATCATTCCTTATGTGTCATTTCCTTTTAAGAAATTAGGATTTCTCATTTTAATGTGCTTCTACCATTGCATTCCTTTTGCCTGTGCATAGGAGCAGTTAGGGTCTGAAAACATACCTTGAACCATGAAAAAGCTAAGTACAAGTACACACTAGGGAAAAAAAGTGGCTGGACTTTGATAAGATAATAAATTTGTGAAATACTTGTTTCTTTCTAGAAACAAGGAAAATTACTCAAAATAGTATTGCACCTATTCTTTCTTTTGAATGTCTCCTCCATGACCAGCCAAATCTCAGGCCTTCACTCCTCTGTAAACCTTGACATGCCCCCCGGTTTTCTCAGTCAGTGAGCTTGTGTCTGCAAACTGATTCTGTTTGTAATCATTTGTACTGATAGTAAGGCACACTGCACTCGTGCCTTTTTCTTCTTTGTTCTATTACTATATTCCAAATGGCATGTGGAATAAATTAAAAGTTTGTTTTAAAAATACATTTTGGGTCTCTTTAAAAGATTTTCTCTCAGCATCTAATTTTGTTTTTGAGAACCAACCAAACGTTCCTTCTTCAAATCTACAGAGATCAGCCTGTAGCTCCAGCACTTTCCCAAACTTGACACTTCAGTATGTTGCCGTAGGGACACATTTATTGAGTGTATGTCAGGTACCCACCATCCTGCTGGTTTTTACAAACATTAACTTAATTCTCACCACAAACTTATGGTTCAGTTTTATCACTGTCACCCTCTACAGATGGCAGTGTGACTCGTAGAGGTGAAGTAACTGGACCGAAGGTGCACAGCTAGACATTGACAGAGCGTAGTTTCAGACACAGATCTACTCACTTCAAGTCCCGTGTTCTTAATCATTACGCTCCACTATCACCAATATATATGTTTCCCATTATCCAATCAAAATATTCAATTGATTTCTTCTGGGTAGAGAGTGCTTAAGAACTCTTATTATGTCTTAGCTTCTGACCTTCATGATGTTTCCACTCTAGTGGGGTAGACAAATATATATAGGAAATGAAAATACTACAGAGCAATGTGTTCCAAGTGAAACAACACAGGTGAAGTTGATCTCTTTCATTTTGCTGAAGGATTTAACCAACATGCATGCAGCTGGCGTCATGATGAATAAGGTACCCTGATGTCTACACGCCTTCTTGAAAAATACTATACTTTCCTTCTACGCTTATTCTTGCCTTCCTCTTCGGTACCACACAGAGATACTTTCCTTCCCATTCTGCTTATGAAGGTGCCATTGTAGATATTTAATTCATCTGATTCTATACTTTATTGTCACACCGACACTGTCTCCTTATCAGGAGAGAATGATCAGGGGCTGAAAGATTAAGTTCAGTTCTATAGCTAATTTTCTGCAAGTCTGTACAAAATCACTTACCTTCCTTTGTAGTTCAAGTTTCCTATCTTTAAAATGAAGATAATATCTGTCTACCTCAGAAAAATGTGCTGGTGATAAGAGAAATCACATATTGAAAGTACTTTGTAACATAAAAATATAATACAAATACTTGGTTTGAGTTGTTGTTACATTATAGTTTCAAGTTAAAATTTGGCTTTGCCGCATTATATTATAAAAGATCCTATTGGTCAGTTGTTCCTTGTAGGGAACCGATTATGCCTTATGTTTTGTCATGGCCCCAGCACATAGCATAGTATCTGTCAGATAATAGGCTTTAATATATATATATATATATATATATATATATATATAACATTTATTTAAAGCCTATTATGTGACAGATACTATGCTATGTGCTGGGGCCATGACAAAACATAAGGCATAATCGGTTCCCTACAAGGAACAAAGAGCCCCTTAGGTGCATGCCAAGGCTCTTACCTCATCTGTGTACACACATATTTCTTCTATGTTTTGATGTTTGCATCCAGCTAGACAATAAGTTATACCACTCTTGATTTTATCAAGTAAAGTATCGGGTAGTTATTAAGGATTGGCTGATCTAGATTCAGAGGTGCAAACTACTGGCTGATTAGCTAAATTCGGTCCATGGCTGTATTTTATTGCTCTGTCAAAGGATTGCGGTATATTGTTAAGTTGTCAGCCTTGAAAATATGAATGTTTCCACATCAAATTGTATTTTCTGAATTATAAAAATGTCAGACAATCTTATGAACCAAAAATCAGCTGTTAGAGCTGAGTGGTGGCTGACGTCTTCAGATGGGGCAACAAAGGTGCTAGTATACCCAGTGCCCACCTGGCCTCATCTATTTACTTTTGTTACCTGCCTGGGCTCCAGACCCCCCTTAATCTACATTTCTTGATCTAGACAATGAACTTACATAAACCTTTAGTTTCCTAAAATGTTCTTGGGGAGTGACATTCTATATAATTTTAATTTTTCTAATGAAGCTAAGCAACCAAGTATTTATTTTTTATTTTTTGCAACCAAGTATTTTTATGTGTAGTGGTATTTAGGCTTGAAATCACAATTATTCTGTTTAGATAAGTCTATTAAGAGCAAAATTCATCCCACAGTTTCTGTGCTTTCAGATCCCAACCACACTATGCTTCACTTTCTAAGTCATTACTCTGACTTACTGCTAACACAATAGATATTTTTCTCTTTGGCAAACCAGGAAGTTCTAGATGCAAAAAGGATTGAATAGTATGGTGAGTTACAGGGGTGTGTGAAGACAGCCATATATGGCTTATTGACATGGATATTAAATTTTGATACCCTATTTTTCCTGTAGCCAAAGGAAGCCTGATATCAGAGAAAATAAAATTCCACTGCCTAGTATAAACAGGAATGATTTTGGTTACATAACTCTAACTGTCAGAGCATTGTCTCTTTCTGTACTTGTTAAACCAAAAGGAAACACCTTTTTTTTTTTTTAAAGATTTTATTTATTTGATAGAGAGACAGCCAGTGAGAGAGGGAACACAAGCAGTGGGAGTGGGAGAGGAAGAAGCAGGCTCCCACCAGGGAGCCTGATGTGGGGCTGGATTCCAGGACCCCGGGACCCCACCCTGAGCTGAAGGCAGACGCTTAACGACTGAGCCACCCAGGCGCCTCCAAACGGAAACACCTTTGCTAAAGCTGCTGAAAGAATTCCACTGTTTTTGAATCATTGGAAGAGAATGAATAAGGTATGTGTGAGTTGCAGTGTATTATTTACAGCCAGAGATTAATAGTGTATAATTCAGAGGTGATCTTCCTTGGAGATTATGGTAGGCAGAATAATGCCCACCCTTCTTCCCCCAAAGATATCTGCCTACTACGTCTCAGAACCTGTGACTATGTGGGGTTACTTGCCAAAGATGAATTAGGTTGCACATGGAATTAGGTATTGTTAATCAGTTGACTTTAACATCAGGGCATTAGCTGGGTAAACCCCGTGTAGTCACAAAGATCCTTAAAAGTGAAAGAAGGAGTCAGAAGAGGAAGTCAGCGTGGTGTAACATAAGAAGGAATGCCTCTTGTTGCTGGCTGTGAAGATGGCAGAAGGGGCTATAAGCTGAGGAATGTAGGCAACTGGAGAAGGCAAAGAAACAAACTCTCCTCTAGAACCCGCAGAAAGAATATAAACCTATTTACACCTTGAGTTTAGCCCAGTGAGCTCCTAACCTACAGAACTGTAAAATAATCAATTTTTGTGTTTTTTAAAAAGATGTATGTATTTATTTCAGAGAGAGCGAGAGACCAGAGTGGGAGGGGCCGGGGGAATCCCAAGTGGATTCTGTGCTAAGCATAGAGACGGACATGGGGCTTGATCCCAGGACCTTGAGATCATGACCTGAGCTGAAACCAAGAACAGGATGCTTAACCAACTGCACTACCCTGGCACCCTTCAATTCGTGTTGTTTTAAACCACTAAGTTTGTGGTAATACGTTATGGTACCCATAGAAACCTATTACAGAGACTTATATCAATGATCCACATGGAAAGAATTACAATGGCTGATTAGAATTGTGCTGAATAATTGCTATCTGTCTGCTTGCTTCATGGAGATCAATTATTTCCCTAGTGTTTATGGTAGTTTATATGATGCATGTATCACAGGAAGGAAAGTTGCCTATTTGCCAAACTCACTTTTTTACCAGTGGTTGTTTCATTTTAGAAACATAAATTTTTATCAGTAAAGGCCATTCTCATCTTTTCTAAAGAATTACTAAGTATCTGTTTTTATGAGTTGGATTTCAATCTTTGTCTCTTTTTAGGCCTGCTCTGCCTATGTCCTCCACCCTCAGACCCTCTCCATGAGACACATAGGGACTCGATTGCTCAGTAAGGCTCTTGCCCACTCATCCAGGGAAGTTCTAGGCTGAAAAGATGGCCCACCCTGTGGGTAGTTTAAGAATAACATAGGAACTGAGCTCAGCCTTTTTTGTCTATTTTATCATATAGTCTTCATAACATACTGTGAAATTATCGCCATTTCAAAAATGTAGAGATAATCGGAGGTTAGATGACTTGCTCCAAATCGAAGAGAATGAATTCAGATTTGAACCCAGTTCAGTTTGACTCCAAGGCCTTTGACTGTTCTCTCAAGCATATGGGCCTTTTCACTTTCTTTATTGAGAAACTAATAGTATGCCAAGTCAACCAGGGAATAAATAAAAATTTATTTTAACTATTGTGATGGCAAATTACCAATAATTATGAGAACATGAAAAACAGTAATAACATGATTATAGTTTTGGGTAAAAGCATTTTTATTTCCCAGTATTTTATGACTATCAGAAAAAAAAATAACTTTTTAATCTCAGCTCTTCTTTTAATTCTAGACAGAATCGCTAACTAGAGATACAGAGATCTAAATCCTTCATAAGCTGCCTCATGAGACCATGGAAAATTTGCCCATGTATTGTTGCAAAGATGACTTTGAACACTTCATCTTTAGATTACTCATCTTTATGGCATTTAAAGATAGCTTTTGTGTGGGTTTCTACTTATTCGCTATTATAAAAACCACTCAGTGGATTGGAAGTATCTATAAATGGTGCAGAAGTCAGGTAAAACGGTAAGCGTCCTTTTCTCTCACTGACTCTTAGTTTAATGTTGTTAGCACTTAAATTCAGCTCCTACTTAGACACCTAATCTTTTCCAACATCACATTTCATTTTGGGAGCTTATGGGCTCTTTTAATTCATGGTTTAAATGGCTGAATAGGAAAACAAATTTAGTATATGAAGCTATGAGTTTGTGTAACTTTTTTTCACATCTCCAGGACGTTAAGCAGATTCTTGTTGACCAAAGACATTTCTAAAGTCTGCTCACCTTGGCCTCCCCAGAACATGTCAACAGAGATCTGTCTCTGTCCCCCCTCCCGGTCTTTTGAATGCTATCTTTATTCTAGTTGAATTTCTGTTACACTGAAGAGAGTTGGAAAGGAGCTCAACTGCTCTAGTTTTATTGTATCAGCTATACCATCGTCAAGCATACAACGTGTATTCTTCAGGGTATTTCCTATTTGACAATTTCCCTTTTGTGAAGGTATCAGTTTCTATAACGTAATCTAGATCACATATTCCCCTTTGAAATGAAGTAGTCAAAATAATTCCATTGTTTTCCTTTTGTCATAACTCTCATACATTTATATATTCATTGGTTAAAGTTGGAGTTAAGTAATGTTTAGAAGTTCTTTTTTGCAGAGTTTTAGGTTGCGCATTTACAATCTTGGAAATTTCCACCTGCAACAGTAATATGTAGCTCTTTGGTTTAACCAACATCTACTGAATTGTGATGGAAAGCCATACATTTAAGGGAGAGAAATAACATACTACCCCTACTCTCAAGAAGCTCACAGTCAAATGTAAAGACTATTATGAGGAAGGTTGTTGTGGGGTCACAGAGGGGAGGCACTTGATTCAGACATGGAGTAAGAAGCAGGCTTTTTGGGGGAGGTAGAGCAGAATCTAAAGAATAGAAATTCTAGGAACTTCTCTTGGGAGGAAGGTGTTCCAGGCAGTCAGAACTGCAGGTGGAAAGCTACAAAGGTGTAGAAGAATGCAGTACATTCGAGAACTGCCCGGGCTTCATGATGAAGTGTGAGCTGGGAAGGAGGAGATATCAGAGATGTGACTGCAGAGGGAGGCAGGGAAGATACTGGGAAAGGCTTCTATCCCTCGCTATAATCTAAAAGGAGCGAGGAATCCCTGATAGAGGTAAGCAGGAAAGGAGCAGGTATATATTTCTGAGATAACTCTCAAACTGTGAAGATGAGCTAGAAAAGGTTAAATAGGCACAAAGCAGTTAGGAGGTGAGTGAAATGATGCAGGGGACACACATCAGTCCAAAGTATGACAAGGGCAGCGGAAGTGGGAGCGAGAATGTACTTAAGAGGTAAAAGGCAGGTGGAGGTACTAAAGAGCAAAACTGGTAATCCCAGAGTTGGGCGTGCTGAATTTGAGAGCTCTGTAAGTCAAGGTAGCCTGAGGATGGAAGCAGAAGAGAAGTCAGAGGAAATTCCTCTAACGCAGAGACATTACTCTCTGTCTCCCCTCCAACACCCCCCAACTGCAAAAGCTACCTCCCTGCCTGCTAAGCAAGCATTTTCCAGAGTTCTGCTGGCTATACCACTTGAGTATTATCTATCAGCTTCCAGCTCAAAGAAAAGAGCTATAGGGGATTCCGGGGGGGCAGAGTAGCAACCAGCTGTTAGAAACTGTAGAAATATTCATGAACAACCAAAGGAATATTAAATACCATAGCCTCTCCACTCCTTTCTGTCTTCCTTATTCTGATCAGAAATAGCAGAACTGTGTAAAGCTAAATGACATCCAGATAAAAGGGATAGGTTTGAATCAAGTTATGATTCATTCCAGTTAAGGGATTAGAAGAAAGATACTGTAGAAGGCATCTTGTGTTTGATGCCCAGAATCTGCTCTTTTTCTTTCTAGTAATAAGACCCCAAGTTTCCTTTGGGAAACCACGCCTCCCTCATTCTCAGTCTTGTGATTTGGGTGGGATTGACCCCACTTGTAACTCCCAGATGGGACCCGTTAGGCTGCAATCAAGCCATTTATTTCTTCCCTGTGGCCAGTTATTGGGTTGGTGATGAGGGTGTAACCAGGGAGAAATAGGTTGGGCTCCCAGGAAAAAGAAGCTCTCTCCCTTCCTGGACTGATTGTTAAGATGTGTGCCCAGGGCAGAGATGACAACGGAGCCAGCCCCAAGGAGGCCAACAAAGCTGTTGTGTGCATCCTGGTGACGTCGTTTCAGGTAGCAATTCCTCTACCCCATATGTAATCGCTTAAATGATGAAACCAATCAAGTCCTTATTTTATTTATTTTTTTGCCAGTTGAGGTTTTTCTGCCATTTTCAACCCAGAGTTATGTTGATATAAAAAGTCATATTTTATTTAGAAGTTTATTTTATTCATTCAGCAAATATTTATCATGTGCCAGGTTGTGCTCAAGGAGCCGGGATTAAAGCAGTGAACAAGATAGATAGGGTCTTTATTCTCAAGAAAATTGTATTCTTTGGGAAAATATTCCTCCCAAGAGAAGTTCCTAGAATTTCTATTCTTTAGATTCTGCTCTACCTCCCCCAAAAAGCCTGCTTCTTACTCCATGTCTGAACCAAGTGCCTCCCCTCTGTGACCCCACAACAACCTTCCTCATAATAGTCTTTACATTTGACTGTGAGCTTCTTGAGAGTAGGGGTAGTATGTTATTTCTCTCCCTTAAATGTATGGCTTTCCATCACAATTCAGTAGATGTTGGTTAAACCAACCACAGACTGTAAATAAATGAGGTCTTACACAGACGAGATAATTCCAGATTGAGTTAGTCGTTACGAAGAACATTAATAGGGTGATGTGATAGAAAGTAATGTTGGGGAGATGCTTAAGATACAGTAGGTCAGAGATGGCCTTTATCTGAGGATGTAGCTTCTAGCTATGGAAATATGTTTGAGGCAGATGGCACACAGCCAGGGCAAAATTCTTCAGCAGGGAACAGCTTTGAATATTCTAAAAACATAATGAAAATCAGTATTATTTGAAGATAATAAGCAAGAAAGAGACAAGATGTGACTGGAGAGGTGAGGTTGGTGTATCGCTCTCATGAATAAATACTACCCCCTATGTTTAACCCAGATGGATTTCCACTTCATTCATAAGTTATGCATTTGACTAATACTTATGCCTTTTCTGTACCAAGTTCTGTGATAGACACAACAGATAAAGGGATGAATGACTCAGAATTCCTGTTTCAGAGAATTTCACAGTCTTTGAAAGTTCTTTTCCCCCAGAGCCTTTAGAATCTCATGCACTTCGCAGTCCTGTGTTAACAGCTAAGTGTTTGAAACTTGAGCTCTGTCTCCTCGCATTCACCACCGGCTCTACCAAGCACTATAGTTCCTGCTCCATATCCCATGACATCTTCTGTGTGACCTTCTCAGACCTAAGCCTCTTGCCTTGCAGTCGAGATCCCCACTTTCTGGCTTGTAAGCAGCTTTCTAATGCAAAGATTTATGTGCTATCATAGAGCACAACTAGCATCAAATATAGTGTATGATTCGTTGCTGGTGGTCTTAGCAATGCATGCTTGTCAATGTAATGTTTTATATGTATATCTTTTTAAGGTTGCCTTAAGTTCGTAACAATAAATTCAGAAATTCTGTAAAGAATCTAAAACTATTCTAATGGTATTAATGAAGATTATATGTTTATAAGTTTTTCTAGAAATTTTCTTAGAAAACTGAAAGCCAGACTGACAGATAGATTATGAAAAATAACTAGAGAAATTTGCACACACCCATAAATCTGCCATCTAAATGAGAAGACTCAGAAGAAGTAGGCTTACCTTTTAGCAGTCCCCTAGAAGATGCTTCGTATATTAATATCAGAGAGAATATCAGAAAAACAAAGATAAAGGCAAACAGAATAACTTTCACTGGTAAACATTTATCAGTTGTTGCTTTACATAAAGTGCTAAAGCAAGATTAATTGACATGGGACCATTCAATGGGCATGATTTTGTAATTTTGAAAATAACATTTGAAGGCAAACTGATGAAGAATCATGAGGCAGCTCCAAACACTGGAAAGATCTGAAGTCTCTGACATACCAAATCTCATTTCATGTTGTCATTCAGAACGCAGAGACAAGTCTGTCGCACCCATCTAGCCATTGTCCAAGTGGAAAAATGAATATGAATTTAATTAACTTCACCTTACTTGCCCTCATTTATTATGTAACTTTCTTTAGGTTTCTAAAAAAAATGTCATAAAGCCGCAGTATGCATATAGCTATAAAACTATGAATGATATATTCATGTAGACAGATGTATTTAATGAACGGTCCTGTTACCTAAGCGCTACCTTCTTTATTCTTGATTCTAATAGAAAGCATGGGAAAACGAAGGGCACCTTATGAACATTACAACGAAAAATTGGTGATGTTAAAAGAAATAACACGTAACTTTCCAAAAAGCAATTAAGTGTGGAATGTAGCATATAAATTCAACCATGGAAACTGTGAAGCACAGGCTAAAGTTTGAGAGATATTGAGTTTGTGTAAACGTCAAGACTGTGTGCCAAGAGACAAAGACAAACACAGATATGCCATCTCCCAGCAAGACCTAGCAACAGGGCACCAGGTATGCGGACTACGAGGCTACAATCACCTGCCTCTGCTTGTGACTTGGTGCGGTGGGGGTGGGGAGCTGTGCTGTCAGGGGGAGGGAAGAAGGTGGTGATCTGGACCCCCTCCTGCACTACTAATGAGCTGCTACAACCCATTTTTCCTTCTGATCAAATTCCTAACTCTTGCCATATGATACCTTTGTGATTGTAACAACATTTTATTTATTTATTTATTTATTTTTATTTATTTATTTATTTATTTTTTAAAGATTTTATTTTTAAGTAGTCTCTCCACCCAACGTGGGGCTTGAACTCAAAACCCCAAGATCAAGAGTCATACGCTCCACCAACTGAGCCAGCCAGGTGCCCCGTCACAACGTTTTATTTAAAAGCATCTGTCTGCCTCTGACTGTAAGCAAAAGCAGACTTTTTGAAAATTGACATTTTTTGTGCTGTTTCCCAGTGACTCTGTTTCCTTAAAAAGGACTTTATTGTGTTAACCTAGAATGAAACGTGCCTATTTTAAGTATTCTGCACAGTGAGTTTTGGCAAAAGTGTATGCCTGTGTGCTACCACTGCGTTCATTTTCATCACCTGTTTTAATCTGTGGCCATTCCCAGTCAATGCCCTGTCCCTCAGGGGACCAGACGACCACTAATCTTTTAGTCACTACAGACTAGATTTGCCTTTCTGGTGTTTTCGATACATGTGATCACACAGCATGCTGACTTCTGTTCAGCACAATGCTTTTTGACATTCATCCATGTCGCTGAGGTATCAGTAGCTTGTTCCATCTCTTGCTGAGTACCATTCCATCACATGGTTGTTTAACACATTTTTTTATTAGTTCATCTTTGGTGAATCTGGTAGATATCCCAGGTCTTGGCTATTACCAATAAAGCTGCTATTTGCATACATAAACAAGTCTTTTTATGAACATGTGTTATTTCTCTTTGGTAAATACCTAGGAATGGAATTCTAGTCGTGTGTGAAGTGTATGTTTAAATTTATAAGAAACTATTAAACTGTGTTCCAAATTTGGTGGTGTCATTTTGTACTCACAGTAGCCATATATGAAAGACTTTGACTTGGGCCATTGCAATGGACACAGAGTTAATATCTTGGTGTAGTTTTCATTAGCGTTTCCATGAAGATGAGTGATGCTGAGTATGTTTTCTCATATTTATTGGCCATTCATGTATCTTCTTTTATGAAGTAACTGTTCATATATTACTTCTCATTTTTATTAGGCTATTTGTCTTTGAATCATCAAGTTGTAAGAGTTCTTAATATATTCTGTATACAACTCATTTCTGGATAAAAGATTTGTGGTTTTGTTAATAATTTCTCTGTCAGTGCTTGCCTTTATATTTCCTAAATGATATCTTTTGAAGAGTAGAAGTCTTCAGTTTTAATGAAATGCAATTTGTCAAAAATATTTTTGTAATGATTCATGGGTTTGTGGCCTTAAGAAGGTCTACTCCTTTGCCTACTCCAAGGTCACAGGGATTTTCTCCTATTCTTTCTTCTAGAAGGGTTAGGGTTTATCATGAGAATCAAGATCCATTCTGAGTGCATATTTGTGTAGGAGGTGAGGAAATATCCAGGGTATATTTCCCCCCATGTAGATATCCAGCTGTTACAACACCATTTACTGAAAAATACAGTCCTATTCCTGATTGAAGTTACCTTAGCACCATTGTCTGAAATCAATTGACCAAGGATGCCTGGCTGGCTCAGTCCATAGAACATGCGACTGATGATCTCAGGGTCATAAGTTCAAGCCCCATGCTGGGTATGGAGCCTACTTTAAAATAAAATCAATTGACCATGTAGGTGTGGGTCTATTTCTGGACTCCGTATTCTGTTCAATCAATCTATGATTTACCTACTCTTGCGCCAATAATAAGCTTTACTATGAGCTTTATAATAAGTCTGAAAACCAGGGAATACTGGTCCTCCAATTTTATTCTTTTTCAAAATTGTTTCAGCTATTCTAATTCCTTTACATTGCTATATAAATTTTAGGATCAGCTTTCAATTAGTATAAAAAAGCCTGCTGAAATTTTGATTGGGATTGAATGGATACAAGAATTTGAGTAGCACTGACACCTTAACAACGTTAAGTCTTCTGACCCAGCAATGTGTTATATGCTTTCATTTATTTATATCATTTTTTGAAAAATGTATATCACCTTTGATTTTACTCAGTAACGTTTTATGGTTTTGTATGTATGGTGCTTACATATATGTTGTTAAATTAATCCTTAAGTATTCATACTTTTGATGTGATTGTGAAAGGCTATTAAAAAATTAAATTTCCAAGTGTTCATTGGTAGAATTCTTGTAGAAATGGTTTTTTTTCTGATTTTGGAATATCAACTTAGTATCTTGTAACCTTATTATCCATGCTTAAGGGTTTAGTTTTTTCGTAAACTCTTAAGGATCGTCTCTACACAGTCATGTGAGTTGTGAATAGTGATAGTTTTACTTCATTCTTTTTAATATGTTTGCCTTTTATTTCCTTTTCTCCCCTTAATTGTAATAGTGAGGACTTCAAGAGCAATGTTGAATAAGTGTGGTGAGAGTTGGCATTCTTGCTTTGTTCCTCATCTTAAAAGGAAAGTGATCATTCTTTCACCATTGAGCATGGTGTGAACCATAGGTTTTTCATAGATGCCCTTTGTCAGGATGAGGAAGTTTCTTCTAGTTTGCTGAGAGTTTTTATTGTGAAAGGGTATTAAATTTCGTCAAATATTTTTTATATTTTGAATGAGATGTATATCATTATTTTTCAATATGGTCATTTACATTAATCAATTCCCTAATGTTAAACCAGTATTGCATTCCTGGGAAAAACCTTTTTTGGTCATGATACATTATTATTTTTATAGCTTGCTCTTAAGGGTGTTTGCAACTAAATTCATGAGGACTATTGTCCTGTTTTATTTTCTTGTTCTATTTTTCCATAGTTTTGGAATCAGGTCAATATTGGTCTTACAAAATAAGAAGTCTTCCTTCTTTCTCTGTTTTTTGGAAATAATTTGTGTAGGCTTGGCATTATTTCTTCCTTAAATGTCTGATAGAATTTACTAATGAAGTCTCTATATGTGGACTTTATGGAAATATTTTAAATCATGAATTCAATTATTTTAAAATTTGATATGAGGAAATTTGGTTTTTCTACTTCTTTTTGATTCAATTTGATCATTTGTGTCTATTAAGGTGTTTATTACTTTATCTAAGATGTCAAATTCATTGGCATAACTTTATACTATTATAATATATTATAATATTTATAATAGTTCCTTAATTACCCTCTTAATGTCTGTAGTTATACAGTTTGTCCCCTCTTTCACTCCTTGTACTGCTAATTTGCATTTTTTCCCTTTATTTCATAGTTCAGCTAGATGTTTATAAAAAATTTCAAGCTTTTCAAAGAACCAGTTTTTAATATCCTTGACTTTTCTCTATCCTTTCACCATTTTTTATTTCATTGAATTCTGCTCTTATCTTCATTATTTTCTTCTTTCTATTTTGGGATTAATTTGTTCCTATTTTCAGAGTTTCATAAAATAGAAACTTGCTCGTTTTAGAACTTTCTCCTTTTCTAACTAAGCACTTAAGGTCACAAATTTCTTTTTAGGCACTGCTTATTAGCACCACATATATTTTAATATGTTTTTTTATTTTCTTTAATAAAAAGAGTTTACTTTTTAGAGTAATTTTAGGTTCACAGCAAAATTGAGAGGAAGATACAGAGATATCCTGTATTTCCCCTGCCTTTACACATGCATAGCCTTCCTCATGTATCAACGTCCCCCATCAGAGTGGTACATTTGTTACAACTGATGAACCTACAGTGACATAACATCGTCACCTAAAACTCATAGTTTACAGTAGGGCTCACTCCCGGTGTGTTATATAATCTATGCATTTGGACATGTATAGTGAAATGTTTCCACCCTCACAGTATGATATAGAGTAGTTTCACTAGCCTAAATGTCCTCTGCTTATGCATACCACCCTCTTCTGCCCTTATTCTGGCAACCACTGATCTTTTCACTGTCTCCATACTTTGCCATTTCCAGAATGTCCAATAGTTGGAATCACACAGTATGTAGCCTTTTCATATTGGCTTCTTTTACCTATTAACATGCATTTAAGGCTTTCCATGTCTTTTCATGGTTTGATAGCTCATTACTTTTTAGCACTGAATAATATTTCATTGTCTGGATACAGTAGTTTATTTATCCATTTACCTACTGAAGGACTTTTTGGTTGCTTCCAAGATTTGGCAATTATGAATAAAGCTGCTATAAACATCTCTGTGTAGGTTGTGTGTGGATTTAAGTTTTCAACTCCTTTGGGCAAATACCAAGGAGCACTATTGTTGCTTTGTATGGCAAGAGTATGTTTAGTTTTGTAAGAAATCACCAAATCGTTTTTCACAGTGGTCGTACTGTTTTGCATTCCTACTAGCATGCTCCCCAGCATTTGGTACTGTTCCTGTTCGGATCTTGGCCACTCTAATAGATGTATAGTGTTATTCTATTGTTATTTAATTTTTTTATTGTTTTAATTTTCATTTCCCTGTTGATATATGATGTGGAGCATCTTTCGATATATTTATTTTCTATCTGGATGTCTTCTTTGGTGAAGTATCTGTTCAGGTTTTTGACTCATTTTTGAAGTTGGATTGCTTTCTTATCGTTGAGTTTTAAAAATTCATTGTGTATTTTGGATAACAGTTCTTTATCAGATACGTCTTCTGCAAATATTTACTCCCTGCCTATGGCTTGTCTTCCAATTATGTTGACAGCGTCTTTCATAGACAGAAATTTTTAATTTTAGTGAAGTCCAGCTTATCAATTAGTTCTTTCATGGATTATGCCTTTGCTGTTGCATCTAAAAAGTTTTTGTCAAACCCAAGGTCATATAGATTTTCTCCTATATTGTCTTTCAGGAGATTTATCGTTTTGCATTTTACATTTAAGTCTGTGACTCCTTTTGAGTTAATTCTTACAAATTTTTATAAGACCTGTGTTTAGATTTATTTCTTGCATGTGGATGTCAAGTTATTCCAGCACCATTTGTTGAAAAGACTATCTCTGTTCTATGGTATTGCCTTTTCTCCTTTGTCAAAGATCAGTTGACTATAGTAAGTGAGTCTATTTCTGGGATCTCTATTCTGTTCCATTGATCTATTCATCTATTCTTTCTTTTTTTTAAAGATTTTATTTATTAATTTGACAGAGATAGAGACAGCCAGCGAGAGAGGGAACACAAGCAGGGGGAGTGGGAGAGGAAGAAGCAGGCTCATAGCGGAGGAGCCTGATGTGGGGCTCGATCCCATAACGCCGGGATCACGCCCTGAGCCAAAGGCAGACGCTTAACTGCTGTGCCACCCAGGCGCCCCCTATTCATCTATTCTTGCATCAGTACCACACTGTCTTATGATTACTGTCACTTTATAGTAAGTCTTAAAGTCAGGTAGTAACATCAGTCCTCCAACTTTTTTCTTCCCCTTCAATATTGTATTGGCTATTCTGGGTCCTTTGCTTCTTCATATAAACTTTACAATCAGTTTGGCAGTATCTACAAAATAACTTGCTGAGATTTTGATTGAGATTGCATTGAATTTGAAGATCAAGTTGGGAAGAACTGACATGTTGACATTATTGAGTCTTTCTATCCATGAACATAGAATATCTCTCCATTTATTTAGTTTGATTTCTCTTACAGTTTCGTAGTATTCCTTATATAGACCACATACATATTTTGTTAGAGTTATACCCAAGTATTTCATTTTTGGGGGCGTTAATGCAAATGACAATGTATTTTCTATTTCAAATTTCACTTATTTGTCACTGGATATGGGAAAGTGACTTTTGTATATTAACTTTATATTCTACAACCTTGCTATAATTGCTTATTAGTTCAAGGAGTGTTTTTTGCTGATTCTTTTAGATTTTCTACATAGTCATGTTATCTGTGAGCAAAGCCAGTTTTATATTCTCTGTCCCAATCAGTTGTCCTATGGCATTTGCTAGGGCTTCCAAAATAATATTGACTTGGAATGATGAGGGTGAACATACTTGACTTGTTCCTCATCTTAGTGGGAAAGTTTCTAATTTCTCACCATTAAATATGTTAATTGTAGGTTTTTTGTTATTTTTTCAGGTGGAGAAGTTCCCTTCTATTCCTAGTTTATCGAGAGTTTTTATCATAAACAAGTGTTGGATTTTGTCAAATGCTTTACCTGCATCTGTTGACATGATCATGATTTTTCTTGTCTTTAGCCCATTGTTGTGACAGATTACATCAATTAACTTTCCAAAGTTGAAACAGCTGTGAATATCTGAGATTAATTCTACTTGGTTGTCATATGTAATTCTTTTTATACATTGTTGGATTCAATTTGCTAATATTTTATTGAGGCTTTTTGCATCTGCATTCATGAGAGATATTGCTTTGTAGTGTTCTTTTCCCTTTTCTTTGTTGGGTTTGGTATTAGGGTGTTGCTGGTCTTTTAGAATCAGTTTGTTCTTCTAAAAATATTTTCTAAACTGGACAGCTACATGCAAAAGAACAGAAGTGGACCACCTTCTTACACCATACACAAAAATAAGCTCCAAATGGATTAAAGACTTAAACGTGAGACCTGAAACCATAAAAATCCTTGAAGAGAGCACAGGTAGTAATTTCTCTGACATTGGCTGTAGCAACATTTTTCTAGATATGTCTTCTGAGGCAAGGGAAACAAAAGCAAAAATAAACTATTGAGACTTCATCAAAATAAACAGCTTCTGCACAGGGGCGCCTGGGTGGCGCAGTCGTTAAGTGTCTGCCTTCGGCTCAGGGCGTGATCCTGGCGTTATGGGATCGAGCCCCACATCAGGCTCCTCCGCTAGGAGCCTGTTTCTTCCTCTCCCGCTCCCCCTGCTTGTGTTCCCTCTCTTGCTGGCTGTCTCTGTCAAATAAATAAATAAAATCTTAAAAAAAAAAAAAAGCTTCTGCACAGCAAAGGAAACAATCAACACAATTAAAGGCAACCACAGAATGGGAGAAGATATTTGCAAATGACATATCTGATAAAGGGTTAGAATCCAAAAATCTATGAAGAACTTATCAAACTCAACACCCAAAAAACAAATAATCCAGTTAAGAAATGGGCAGAAGACATTAATAGACTTTTCTCCAAAGAGAGAAATCTACAGATGGCTAACAGACACATGAAAAGATACTCAACAACACTGATCATCAGGGAAATGCAAATCAAAACTACAGTGAGCTATCACCTCACACTTGTCAGAATGGCTAAAACAAAAAACACAAGAAAAAAACAAGTGTTGACAAAGATGCAGAGAAAGGGGAACTTTCTAGCACTGTTGGTGGAACTGAAAACTGGTGTAGCCACTCTGGAAAACAGCATGGAAATTCTTCAAAAAATTAAAAATAGAACTACCCTATGATCCAGTAATTGCACTACTGAGTATTTAATCCCAAAATATGAAAAATACTCATTTAAAGGGATACACGCACCCCCATGTCTATTGCAGTATTATTTATAATAGCCAAACCATGGAAGCAGCCTAGGTGTCCACTGATAGATGAATAGATAAAGAAGTGGTATATATATGTGTGTGTGTGTGTGTATATATATATAAATAAAATGGAATATTATTCAGCCATAAAAAGAATGAAATATTGCCATTTGCAACAACATGGATAGAGCTAGAGAGTACAATACGAAGTGAAATAAGTCAGAGAAAGACAAATACCATAGGATCTCACTCTTATGTGGAGTTTAAGAAACAAAGACTCAAAGGAAAAACAGACAGATTGAGAGAGAGAGAGAGAGAGAGAGAGAAATCAAGAAAAAGATTTTTAACTGTAGAGAACAAAGTGATGGCTACCAGAGGGGAGGTGGGTGGGGGGATGGCTGAAATGGGTGATGGGGATTAAAGAGTATACTTCTCATGATGAAAAAAAAAAAAAGAACAAAAAATATTCTCTAATTTCTCTTGTGATTTCTTGTTTGACCAATAGATTGCAATTTAATTTACAAATATTCGAAAGACTTTTCAGACATATTTGTTATTTATTTTTAATTTAATTTCATACGTGGGACAACTTCTTTCCTTTTAAATTTATTAACTTATTTTATGAAGCATCATTTAGCTTATTTTTGCTAATATTCCACATCCATTTGAAAACAGTGTAAATTCTGCTATTGTTAAAGAGTTAATTAATGAATATGGAATTACATTGACATCTGTACGGCGAGGCATAGAATATTGTAATATTAGTCACTGAGGCGCACATTATTAACACCTTTTGATGAAAGTTTGGAGCTCTCACAGGAAATACTTTAACTTTAAGGTACAACCATGTATTAATTAATAATCCATGTTATTTTCATCTGGAAATGTTAAAGGAAACACGTATGGTTGAATTTTTGAAGAGCAGTATAGTCACACTCAATTTGTACCCAAATCCATCACAGCTGCTAAAATGGTGTAGTCCTTAATTAATTTTTTATTTTGAGTAGAGACAGTTTTTCCTACTGGGTAGGGAAAAGCTAGAGACATGTGCTTGGAAACTGTGTGAGTGGCCTTTATGTTATGCACCAATAAGAGACATTATCTCAGGTGGCATATGCATTAATATAAACCACATAAAATACGTTTAAAAAAACCCAGAACCAGAGCAGTGCTCTGGGTAGGGAAGAGTGACAGGAAATAAACATGAGAGAATTTTCTGGAGACATGGAAATGTTTAGTTCATGATAAGGTATATACAGGTGTATACATTTGTTAAAATTATACATGTAAGATTTCTTAAAACGTATTTGACTGTGTAAAGCAAAAAACAATATATTATGAGATTTATTTTATATGTAGAATTTTACTTCATAAAGTAAGTATAAAATGACAAAAACATTTTTAAACCTTACTGTGCACATTTTCTGGAATTGTTAAATATTTAGATCGCTATATTCCATGGGAAGGAGTCTGATTGATTAGGCCTAGCAGGAAACCTAGGAATTGGCCTGCTTAGCAATCATTCTGGGTGCTTCTTATGAAGATAGATCAGTGGCTCACATTTTGAGAGATAATGGACAAAAAAAAAATCCCGAAAAGGAACACTTTCTGAGAGAAGTAGGACTTATGGTAGGCATTGCAGCATAGGCAGAGTTAGGTAAGCAGCAAGCACTCAGATGCATTTCGTAGAGAAACGTTGATTGCCTGAAAATTCTAAGATGTAAGGATCCATGCACTTTGTAACTTTCAGTCCTATTGTTATTTGGCTTAGAGCAAATTAGGAAAAACAACACAAAGCTGGCTATAGACCCATGTGTAACCATGGTAACCTTTTTAAAAGCACAATTTCCCCAAAAAGAAAGTAGCAAAAATGGCTATGTAATCAACAAAATATCTCTTTTAAACATCCAAATGAAAAGTAGTCTGAGAGGATTGGATATAGTGAGGCATGGAATTGCAACTCAAGGGAATATAATATGGTTTGTCTACTAATCTCTCCACAACTTTTACTTTGGGGTCATAGGCAAGATTAAGACATGTTTTCACTTTTTTCTTCAATCATACTGTCACGGTGATTGATTAATACTGAGTTAGAAGGTGTCCTGGGCTACATTAAAGTGAAGAACTGAATTTGTACTGGTGCATTTAAAATTTGAGGGTGGACCTGGGTAAACAATTTGTCTACAAAGGATGTATAATTCATATTATACTGGCTACCTCATGTATTAAAACTGAATGGTGATTTCAATATCAGGAACCTAGGTGATTAAGAAGTTTAAGGAAATGTCAGGGAGCATCTCTTAATTCTCTAAATATAGTGATGTTTCATATTCAAAGTCTATGTACTTATCCATTAGTAACATAAGAAGCACACATAATCATTATAGTAATGGAAAAAAGTTATGACCCTAAATTAGGAAGAGCTAAACTCAGATACAAAGGAAAAAACATAAACCAATTTCCCTCTTTCTCATCTTCAATGTGTGTGTGTGTGTGTGTGTGTGTGTCTGTATTTGTATGCTTTTGAATGAAGTTGGTGGGAGAGTTATGGGTATAGATAATGAACTTTTACATAATTTATCCCCTCAGTGTCATTTATTTACTATTTATTTATCATTTCAAATTTTTACTTAAGTTCTAGTTAGTTAACACAGTGTAATACTGGTTTCAGGAGTAGAATTTAGGGATTCGTCACTTACATATAACACCCAGTGCTCATCACAACTGCCCTCCCTAATACCCATCTCCCACTTACCCTTTCCCCCACCTCCCTCCCTCCATCAACCCTCATTTTGCTCTCTATAATTAAGTCTCTAATGGTTTGCTTCCCTCTCTCTCTTTTTCTTTCCTTCCTGTATGTTCATCTGTTTTGTTTCTTACATTCAACATATGAGTGAAATCATATGGTGTTTGTTTTTCTCTGATTGACTTATTTCAATTAGCATAATATACTCTAGTTCCATCCATGTCATTGCAAATGGCAAGATTTTATTCTTTTTTTATGGCTGGATAATATTCCACTGTGTATATATACTACATCTTTATCATTTCATCAGTCAATGGACATTTGGGCAGCTTACATATTTTGGCTATTGTTGATAATGCTGCTATAAACATCCAGGTGCCCGTGCCCCTTTGAATCTGTATTTTTGTATCCTTTTGGTAAATACCTACTAGTGTTGGATCATATGGTGGCTCCATTTTTAATTTTTTGAGGAGCCTCCATACTGTTTTCCAGAGTGGCTGCACCAGTTTGCATTCCCACCAATAGTGGAAGAAGGTTTCCCTTTCTCTGCATCCTCACCAACACTTGTTTCTTGTGTTGTTAATTTTAGCCATTCTGACTGGTGTGAGGTGGTATCTAATTGTGGTTTTGATTTGCATTTCCCTGATGATCAGTGTTGTTGAATATCTTTTCATGTGTCTGTTGGCCATCGGGATATCTTCTTTGGAGAAATGTCTATTTTTGTCTTCTGTACATTTCTTAATTGGATTATTTGTTTTTTTAGGTGCTGGGTTTGATAAGTTCTTTATAGATTTTTGGATACTAACCCCCTTTTATCAGATATGTCATTTGCAAATATCTTCTCCCATTCTGTGGGTTGCCTTTTAGTTTTGTTGATTGTTTCCTTTGCTGTGCAGAAGCTTTTTATTTTGATGAAGTCTCAGTAGTTTATTTTTGCTTTTGTTTCCCTTACCTCAGGATATGTGTCTAGTATAAGTAGTTGCTATGGCTAAAGTGAAAGAGGTTGCAATCTGTGTTGTCCTCTAGGATTTTGATGGTTTCCTGTCTCACATTTAGGTCTTTTCTTCCATTTTGAATTTATTTTTGTTTATGGTGTAAGAAAGTGGTCCAGCTTCATTATCCTACATGTTGTTGTCCAGTTCTCCTATTTGTTGAAGAGACTATCTTTTCTTTCTCTCTCTTTTTCTCAGCTTTTTTATTCTACATCATTTTGTCTTCTTTACCTTGTATTCTCTCTTCTGCCTCATTTATCCCGCAGTTAGGGCCTCCATTTTGATTGTATCTCATTAACAGCCTTTTTGATCTCAACTTGGGTAGATTTTAGTCCCTTTATTTCTCCATAACAGGATTCTCTACTGTCTTCTATGCTTTTTTCAAGCCTAGCTAGTATCTTTATAATCGTTATCTCGAACTCTAGTTCTGACATCTTACTTATGTCCATACTGGTTAGGTCCCTGGCAGTCAGTATTGCCTTTTGTTCTCTTTTCTGAGGTGAGTTTTTGCATCTTTTCATTCTATCCAGAAAAGAATAGATGAATGACAGAACAAGATACTAAAGTGGCAACAATGACCCCAGAGAAATATACACTAATCAGAAGAGACCCAAAATAGAAAGAAAAAAAAGAGAAGAAGAAGAAAAGGAAAAAGAAAAAGCAATTAAAAAAGAAGAGAAAAGAAAGAGAATATATAAGACAGGTGAAGAGAACAGAGTAATACACTGGATCCTGTGTGTGTTTTGGTCTGTTTGTTAGAAAACCCGATCCCAATATTGTGAAGAAAGAAAACTTATGTATGTGCAAAAATAAAATTAAATGTTGAAAGGATAGGATGTAACTGCAAAAATAAAAATTAAGTGATAAGAAAAAACCAAAAGAAAAAAGCAAGAGCAAAAAGGAAGGGATATACCCAGACAGGTGAGCAGAACAGAGCAATACACGATGTCATGGGTATGTTTTGGTCGGTTAAAAGAAACTACATCTCAAAATTGTAAAGAAAGAAAAACCTATATACACAAAATTAAATACCTTGAAAGGATAGAATGTAACTGTGAAGATGACAATGAAAAAGACTTTAACAAAACAAAGAAACAAAAAAACATAAAACAAAAAAAGAAGAAAAAGAAAAAAGAGAGGTTATGATTAGACGGGTTAATAGAACAGAGCCATACCCTAGATTTTGGGTGTATATTGGTCTGTTAAGAGACACTGCATCCCAAAATTGTAAAGAAAGAAAAGTTATACACATATACAAAAATAAAATTAAATGCAAGGAGGTGATAGAATGTAATTGTAAAAATGAAAATTAAAAAGATTTAAAGGAGTTGATAAAATAAGAAATTGGTTGAAAAAGGAACGAGAAAAAATAAAAAATTAAAATTGAAAGACTAAAGAATCATGGGGAAAAAAGCCACGAATTCTACGCGCTGTATTCCCTTAGGCCTGGAATTTGCAGTTCTCATTGGTCGGTAAACTTGGTCTTGCGGGATGTTCTTTTCTGATCTTCTCGGGGAGGGGCCTGTTGCACTGATTCTCAAGTGTCTTTTCCCCAGGCACAATTGCACCGCCCTTGCCAGGGGGCAGGCTAAGTAATCTGCTCTGGTTTGCTCTCTTTGGCTTTTGTTCCCTGAAGGCTTTGCACACGTTTAAGAATAGGTATTTACCCTTCTTTAAAAGTTTGGTAGAATTCGCCTAGGAAGCTATCTGAGCCTGGACTTTTGTTTTTTGGGAGATTTTTGATGACTGATTTAATTTCTTTGCTGGTTATGGGTCTGTTCAAATTTTCCTTTCTTCCTGTTTCAGTTTTAGTAGTTTAAATGTTTCTAGGAATATAACTATTTCTTCTAGGTTGCAGTTTGTTGGCATATATTTCTTCATAATGTTCTCTTATAATTGCTTGTATTTCTGTGGTGTTGGTTGTTTTTTCTCCTCTCTCACTTGTGATTTTATTTGTTTGGGTCCTTTCTCTTTTCTTTTTGAAAAGTCTGGCTAGGGATTTATCAGTTTTATTAATTCTTTCAAAGAACCAACTCTTAGTTTTGTTGATCCGTTCTACTGGTGTTTGTTTGTTTGTTTCTATATCATTTATTTCTGCTCTAATCGCTATTGTTTCCCTTCTGCTGGCGTTAGGCTTTAGTTGCTGTTCCTCTTCTAGCTCCTTTTGGTGTAAGGTTAGGTCGTGTATTCAAAACTTCTCTTGCTTCTTGAGGTAGGCTTGTATTGCAATATACTTCCCTGTGAGGACCGCCTTTGCTGCATCCCAGAGGTTTTAGACCATTGTGTTTTCATTTTCATTTCTGTGTTTTATCTCAGGCTTGTAGCTGGATTTCGAAACTCCAGATTTTAGGGACCCAGCACAGCATGGCACATACTGACCGGAGAGTTTTGCTGCACTGTGGCTGGTGCCAGTTTGTCCCAGAAAAGCAGTCCCATGACGACACAGCAGTTAGGAGTTTATGGTGAAGCACAGCAGAGAGCTGACACCAAGTTTTGCTGCGCTCAGCAGGTGTCTCTGTTCCTATGCTAATGACCATGTTGGTGCCCACCGGGTCTTTCAAAAGTGCCTGGAGAGGCCATGCCACCACTCCCAAAGGCACTCCAAGAGGGGAACGGTTTCTCCCCATGTGACCCACGGGATCTTCACATCAAACTACCTGCTCCCAGGCCTCTGCCCCCCTTCCCCACAGGAACACCACTAAGCCGGCCAGACATGACCCCAGTGATAGTGTGGACTTCTGAAACTTCAGACTTTGAACTGCACTGCTTATACAAACTTGCAGTGGTCAGACCCTCTCCTTTTCCCAGTCAATGGTTTTGGGGAAGAGTTTTTCTTGTGCAATCCCCTGCATGCTACTTTCACTTTTTCTCTCTCTCTCTTTCTCTCTTGTTCCTCTCTCCATGATCAGGGCTTGCTCCCCTCCACAGCATGTACAATTCTTTTCTCCCCCAAATCAACTCTCTGCAGCTCCTACCTTCCACAATGTGGCTGTTTTTCTCCCTCTAGTTGTGCAGTTTGTTTTCTCGGTCTTCAGATCAATTTCTTGGGTGTTCAGAATGATTTGATATTTATCTGGCTGCGTTGGAGGGATGAGGCAAGTGTAGGGTCCCCCACTACTCCTGCAGTGTCATTTAGATAAACATGGTAACTATGTAGTGCTTTTATTAAAAATTAAAAATTAAAAAACCAAAGAAACTTAATTCACACAGAAATACATTTGAATTTTTTTAAAAGCTGTAACATTTAGTGAAAATATTTCTACAGTAACTGTGATTAGTTTCAAAATTTCTTTATAGATTTAAAAATTTGAAGCACAAGATGCATGTTGCAATGACACTATACTGGACAACGATGTGTCCTTATCAGATGATGTGCATAATGCGAAACTAATGGCTTGTTGAAAGATACTGTTAAAATATAAAAAGGATATTAAAAAGGAATACTGAACACTTGTGCACATTCACACACAGTGATATTAAGAATCTATAAAAATTTGGAGTCATTATCCCTGAATAAAAGTAAGGGGAGTTAAGTCATTTCAGAATGATGAGAAAACAATGAGAACTGGTCGCTTACGTCTTCTTTTCGTGGTGTCCTTTCATTCAAGAAAATGATGAAACCTCATGGGGAATAAGGACTTGAACAGGAATGGGGGAACAACACATGAAATATATTTAAATACAAAAGATATGACCAATGAGTGTCCAGTGCAGAAAGTCCCTAAGTCAGACAGCTTGTCTACATGGAAAAAAAAACCCGCAGAATATTTTTATCATCTTGTTTTAATCACTGGATTCTCACTGGGCTTAGAGTTCTATGCTGGACATAAAAGCTCAAGGTTTCAAGGAGTTGCTGCGGAGACATAAAATACTGCCTTCTTTTCCATCACTGTTTATATGACTACCATTGGATCCTATATATACCTTGAATAAAATAATTCTTTTGTAAGCAATAAATAAATAACACCACTTCTTGAGAAGCTACCTCGTGCTAGTTGCTCGGTGCTTCACGTGTGTTAATCCTCACTACTACCTCCTTTACATAATGAAATTGGTGCCCACAGTGTGACCAGGCAGGATTCAAAGTTCATTCCCCATAGGTTATTAGTAAGTAATGTTCACAATGATAATTGATTTGTTATAATTGCTAATTCCTTGTTCAACAGGAATTAAACCAGAAAATGAGGGAATTAATCTCATTTAAGTGGAAGCTGTACAGGGCTGGGAGCCATAGAACTTTTTCAAATTCAGCCCTGTAGCAAGCTGGCCATTTGACCTGCATAAGCTTGCAAGGTATTCTATTCTAAAATATGTAGGTCAGTTTTCAAACTTTCTATCTGAAATCTTCATGTCTGAAAATATTCTATCTGAAATATTTTCTATTTAGAAAACAATTTGGTAAAATACCAAACTTAACACTATATTTTTTACTTAAGCTTTGTTATGTTCTGGGATGACTTATGGGGGACTATTTCCACTCCCTGCCCTGATTTTCACTACTGGTTACCGTGCTGGTGGACTGCTGGATGCAGTGTGGGTCTTCCAGGAGCTCAGAGCAGGAGGGAACACAAGCAGGGGGAGTGGGAGAGGAAGAAGCAGGCTCCCAGCGGAGGAGCCTGATGTGGGGCTCGATCTCAGGACTTTGGGATCACGCCCTGAGCCAAAGGCAGACACTTAATGACTGAGCCAACCAGGTGCCCCATACAGTCTGTGCTTTTTAAAGGGCACTTTGTCTCTGCCAGGCCATGGGTGATAGCACAATAGCACTGGAGGTTGTAAATACTTGGTTAATTCTCATGTATGTAGGCATTTGTCTATTTTTTAGATTGCCCCGGTACTCCGTAGATAAGTAATAATTAAACACTTTGTCAAAAATGGTTGGTTGCCTTAAATCAAGAATTAATAAAATATAATTTAATTAGAACATTTCTTAATAAAAGGATCGATGATAATTTTAAGGTATGAATATGGTATTATTAGTACATATAATTGATATGTTTTTTGATTGAAGCATAGATTGAATCTATTCTTTTGATACTGATATGCAGAAAAAATTATTTCCTTTTGAAAAATCACTGATAAAACCTTTGATATGACTTCCTAGAATATGGGACTAACAAGATTCTATTTTGAGGCAAAGTGGTCACGTTTAATATTAGGTTCAAGGGAGTGGAGATAAGCTTCGTTTCCCTTATCTTTCTTGTCAATTTGCATATTACTCCAATCAAGACTTTATTTGGTCCTTGGTAAATAAAAGCTTAATATTTTGTAGATGGATTAATAAGACAACTTGTGTGTATATATATTTATATGCATTCTCTATTTTAAATAAAGCCAACTGGTATTTTGGTGTTGCTCTCCTTAGTAATATTTTTTTATAAAAATGAAGGAAGACTAAATGTATTCTCCATTTTTTTAAAAGCCTCGTATTTAAAAATGAATTAGATATTTTAAATATTTGTTAAATCAAGGACAAAAGTGATTTTAAAGTGTAGGGAAAATGGAAAGTCTCATGAAATTAGGGCACATGGAAGGCTTTCAATGCTCATTTTTCTAAGCATATGGCAATATTTCATTTGTGGTTTCTTACTATGAATCAGCTAAAGAACTCTTAGGAATGATGCTGTTCATGACATTACCCTGAGCAGAAACTGAATTAAAGAGAGGAAATTGTGGGGGGGACTGGGTGGCTCAGTTGGTTGAGTGTCAGACTCTTGGTTTTGGCTTGGGTCATGATCTCAGGGTTGTGAGATTGAGCCCGTGTCAGACCCTGTGCTCAGCAGGGAGTCTGCTTGGGATTCTCTTCCTCTCCCTCTGCTCCTCCCCTGCCTTTATTAAAAAAAAAAAATTAAAGAGGAAGTTGTGATATTATGAAGGCTGGAAATATCTTTCATTCTGTATATACCTACTATAATATTTTATCATGCTCCTAAATGCACTTTCTCTAAAAGGATAATTGTCCAAGAAGTCAATTTGTAGATTTTATTTTTCATGTCCAAGGGCTATTTTGTTTCTGTTTGTTTTGTGTACTTTTCGTCATCAATTTCTATTCATACAGGTGCAACCATACTGCTTCCCATTCCTGTGAAAGTGAATAAAACTAGAAGGATGTGTTTTAGTCAGGGACTCCACTCTTGCAGCAAGCATTTTACTAAAAGGGCAGGAATTATTCAAAAAATATTCCCAACTAACACTACAACTTGGGCAAATACAGGGCCTTCTAATTTTGCTGTCTGTAACACAGTTTGCCCCTCAAGCATGAATTTTAAGTGCTTAGTCGGAAGTATAGGTACAGAAAATATTCTCTTATTTTGTGCAACTAGGGTAACTCTTCAGTTTCAGCTAGTCTGCTTTAGAGTGGTTATTCTCTAGGTGTGCTCCCAGGACCACTGGAATCTCCCCAGACCTTTATTCATGGTCCATGAGGTTCTTCTTTTTCTAACTACATATCTGGGTGATGGATTTTCTTCATCTATGTCACCCCAAAACAACACATCACAAATTGGAGGCAAAAGCAGGTATGAAACCCCAAATATATTCATTAAGCCAGACATTAAACAGATTTTATAAAAATGTAAGATCTAGTCTTACTATTTTTTGTTTTGTTTGTTTCTCACTATTTTATCTCCAAATTTTTATTTAAATTCCAGTTAGTTAACATACATTGTAATATTAGTTTCAGGTGTGGAATTTAGTGATTCATCACTTACATATAACACCCTGTGCTCATCACAACAGTGCACACCTTAATCCCCATCACCTATTTAGCCCATCCACCCAACTACCTCCCCTCTGGGAACCATCAGTTTGTTCTCTGTAGTTGAGTCTGTTTCTAGGTTTGCCTCTTTCCACCCCACCCCCTATATTCATTTGTTTTGTTTCTTAAATTCAACATATGAGTGAAATCATATAGTATTTGTCTTTCTCTGAACTAATTTATTTTGCTTAGCATGATACTCTCTAGCTTCATCCATGTCATTGCAAATAGCAAGATTTCATTTTTTATGGCTGAGTAATTTTCCAGTCTATCTATCATCTATCTTTCTATATCTATCTATCTATATCTATCTATCTATCTATCTATCTATCTATCTATCTATCTATCCATCCATCCATCATCTATCTATGCATCTATCATCTATCTAACTATCTATCTATCTCACATCTTCTTTAACCATTCATTAGTTGTTGGATACTTGGGCTGTTTCCATAATTTGGCTATTGTTAGTAATGCCGCTGTAAACATCAGGGTGCATGTATTCCTTTGAATCCGTATTTTTGTATCCTTTGGGTAAATAACTAGTAGTGCAATTGCTGGGTCACAGGGTAGTTCTATTTTTAACTTTTTGAGGAACCTGTATACTGTTTTCTAGAGTGTCTGCCCCAGTTTGCATTCCCACCGACAGGTAAGAGGGGTCTCCTTTCTCTGCATCCTCACCAACACCTGTTGTTTCTTGTGTTGTTAATTTTAGTCGTTCTGACTGGTGTGAGATGTTATTCATTGTAGTTTCCATTTGTATTTCCCTGGAGATGGTGATGTTAAGCATCTTTTCATGTGTTTGTTAGCCAGCTGTAGGTCTTCTTTGGAAAAATATCTATTCATATCTTCTGCCCATTTCTCAACTGGATTGTTTGTTTTTTTGGGTGTTGAGTTTAATAAGTTCTTTATAGATTTTGAATACTAACCCTTTATCATATATGTCATTTGCAAATATCTTTTCCCGTTCTGTAGGTTGCCTTTTAGTTTTGTTGATTGTTTCCTTCGTTGTGCGGAAGCTTTTTTTTTCCTTTTAAATATTTATTTATTTATTTTTAGAAAGGGAGCATGAGAGAGAGAATGAATAGGAGGAGGTAGAGAGGGAGAGAATCCTCAAGCAGACTTCCTGCTGAGTGCAGAGCCTGACGCGGGGCTTGATCCAAGGACCTTGAGATTATGATCTCAGCTGAAATCAAGAGTCAGATGCTTAACCAACCGAGTGACCCAGGAGCTCCTGTAAAGAAGCTTTTCATCTTGAGGAAGTCCCAATAGTTTATTTTTGCTTTTGTTTCCCTTGCCTCAAGAGACATACCTAGGAAGTTCTATAGCCGATGCCAAAGAGGTTACTGACTGTGTTCTCCTCTAAGATTTTTATGGTTTCAGGTCTCACATTTAGGTATGTCTTCCATTTTGAATTTATTTTTGTGTATGGTGTAAGAAAGTGGTCCAGTTTCATTCTTCTGTATGCTGCTGGCCAGTTTTCTCAACACCATTTGTTGAAGAGATTGTCTTTTTTCCATTGGATATTCTTCCCCACTTTGTTGAAGATTGACAGTATTGTTGTGGGTCGATTTCTGGGTTTTCTATTCTGTTCTATTGATCTATGTAGCTATTTTTGTCCTGGTACCATACTGGCCATTTTAATGACTACAACTTTGTAATATAGCTTGAAGTCCAGAATTGTGATACCTCCACCTTTGCTTTTCTTTTTCAAGGTTGCTTTGGTTATTTGGGATCTTTTGTGGTTCCATACAAATTTTAGGATTGTTTGTTCTGGTTCTGTGAAAAACGCTGGTGGTATTTTGATAGGGATTGCATTGAATGTGTAGATTGCTTTGGGTAGTATAGACATTTTAACAATATTTGCTCTTTTAATCCATGAGCATGGGATGTTTTTCCATTTCATTGTGTCATCTTCAATTTCTTTCTGTTTCTGTTTTTTGTTTGTTTTATAAAACAAAACATTTCATAAAAATGTTTACTATTATGCATGTTATATTATGACACATACACTATTATTTTATAACTTTATAAATAAATATTTTTAAATGCCAGAGTATTAATTTCTAATATGGTAAATATTGATGGATATAAACAACACAAACAAAAGCCCTTTGGGGTTCTCAATTTTTAAGAGTTTAAAGTGGTCCTGAGACCAAGAATTTGAGAACTGTTCCTTTGAGTATGTGTTCTGCCAGTTAAAGCGAATGGAGAATATATTTTCTCCTTAAAATAAATCTGAGTAAATGTAAGTTCTGGTTTATTGTCTCAAGCATATATTTTAAGGTAGTCTTCATGGCATTAAATGGTATGAGGTTTTGAGAATATTGTTGCTCAAAATCAACCAATGAAAATATTTTGAACCCAATGTATATATTTTTTAGCCCAGTTGTCTAACTCAAGCTTCTACGTTAAGTTGAATTACAAGGACATTTTCTAGAGAATTCCCTTGATGTGTGAATTGATAGTGAAATGTCATAGCATTAGAAATTATGTCCTTGAATGTCCTTTGACACATAGTCTTATTTACACACCATCTTCATTCCTCAAGCGCAGGCGCTGTTATTTCTTTACTGCATTTGGTCATCTGATTTCTTTCCCGAATCAGGTTACCATCTTTTTATTTATTTCAGACTAGTCTGGATGTGTTCCTTCCACAGATTATAAGTATCCTGTAGGAAGAGTTATGCTCAAATTCATTGCCCCTAAAATACAAAATATGGTGATGCACTTTACGTCCAAAATAAATGCTTATTAAATGAACTGGCAGGTGTTATAAAACTTGTTTGGTACAAATAGGATTTAATTTAATAAATTACCCATTCTTTTGGGGGAAATTGCATAAACATTTGTAAGACTTATGTGATTAAACTGTTCCCTTAGTTTTCTTTTTACGATTGAGTTTCTTGTTATTTCCCCCAAATCGAGAGTTACAATTTCAAATTATATTTGTGTATATATGTGTGTATGTGTGTGTATGTGTAAATCTTGCTTACTGTGTTCCTTCTTTCTTAAGATATAATACAAATATAAAATCTCTGTGAAAATATTTATTTCATGAATTTTAAATAAGGTTATGATACTAAAGAGATCAGATGGATGACTCAGTAATATCAAGGAGCTAGCAAAACCATTCTTTGCTTAAAATGTTGGTAACACTGGCCAAGTCTAGACTGTTACACAATCACCCTTATTTTAAAGTCCTCTCCAAGGGAATAATTACTCTTATAAGAGAAGGTGATTTTTTTTTCTTTCAGAAGTATCTTCCTAAAAATAATTTCATTAAAATTTTTTAACTTAAAAGTCTAAAATTTAAAACAGATTCAACAGTAGATATAGCTTACACAGAATTAGGAATAAAATGATTAGGAGTAAAACCTCAAATAGCAACAGTTGGAGGGGTTGGTCTAAGTGTGACAGAGAAGGCATCACAATGTCCACAACTCTGCCTGGTGGAGGGCACTTTGAAAATTGAATGTAAGTTGGAAGCTGTCACGTGAACCATAACTGTGTAGTTCGAAAAGCAAAGCTAATAGTTCAAAGAGGGGATGGGCAGAGACAGGGAGGGAGGAAGGAAGGGATGATAAGTTACAGGGATGCACAAAGAAAAAAGCCATTCCTATTTCTTTAAATTTATGTAAATCAGAGTGTAAGCAGTTTCATAAGCAGAACCTGAGAATTTCCTGACAGTAATAAGTTCTCTGATTAAAAAGTAGCAATGATCTTAGCATAGATGATCAAGGAACATGAGAGATTAAAAAGAAGACCAACAAAATGATCTGATTTAAAAAGAGTATCAGGACAAAGTCTTTAGTCAGGTAGTCCTTAGTGATGCAGGATTTAAAGACAATATGATTTGTAAATGTTCATATATCGTTAACTGATATTGTATACAAATCAATTACATTGTATTTTGTGAATTATCATTCTCTACTAGTGTTTCTCAACCTGTTTTTCATTATTAGCACCATAAGGAGAAAAATTAAATTTAACTTTAATTTCTCCCTAGTGAGAGAAATTGAATACTAAAGAACAACATTTTTTTTTACCCTGAATGGCAGCTAACTTTATTGAGCACTTATTATGTGCCAGGCACTGAGATAAACAGCAATACTATGATATAGGTCCTATTAATATCCCAATATTGTACATTTTATTTATTTATTTATTTTAATGATTTTTTATTATATTATGCTAGTCACCATACAGTACATCCCCTGTTTCCGATGTAAAGCTCAATGATTCATTAGTTGCGTATAACACCCAGTGCACCATGCACTTACTACCCATCACCGGTCTATCCCATTCCCCCACCCCCCTCCCCTCTGAGGCCCTCAGTTTGTTTCTCATAGTCCATAGTCCATAGTCTCTCATGTCTCATTCCCCCTTCTGATTACCCCCCCTTTCTTTATCCCTTTCTTCCCCTACCGATCGTCCTAGTTCTTATGTTCCATAGATGAGAGAAATCATATGATAGTTGTCTTTCTCTGCTTGACTTATTTCACTTAGCATTATCTCCTCCAGTGCCGTCCATGTTGCAGCAAATGTTGAGAACTTGTTGAGTAATATTCCATTGTATATATGGACCACAACTTCTTAATCCAGTCATCTGTTGAAGGGCATCTCGGCTCCTTCCATGATTTAGCTATTGTGGACAATGCTGCTATGAACATTGGGGTGCATATGGCCCTCCTCTTCAATACGTCTGTATCTTTGGGGTAAACACCCAGTAGTACAATGGCTGGGTCATAGGGTAGCTCAATTTTTAACTTTTTAAGGGACCTCCACGCTGTTTTCCAGAGTGGCTGTACCAACTTGCATTCCCACCAACAATGTAGGAGGGATCCCTTTCTCCACATCCTCTCCAACAATTGTTTCTTGCCTTGTCTATTTTTGCCATTCTAACTGGCGTAAGGTGGTATCTCAGTGTGGTTTTGATTTGAATTTCCCTGATGGCTAATGATTTTGAACATTTTTTCATGTGTCTGTTAGCCATTTGTATGTCTTCATTGGAAAAGTGTCTAGAACAACATTTTTTTTTCGGTAAAATTGAGCTTTGGAGGATTTCACACCATTGTAACATATAACATAACCTGCTTCCTTCCACCCCTTCACTCCACTAGGGGCAATATTGTTTCACTTGAAAAGACATGTTCTATATGGATTTAGTTATTCTGTTATTTCTGGCATCAATCTTTTCAAAATCCCTCCAATTACAGATAAAAAAAATGAGAACATCTGTGGGAAAAATGACTTATCCTCTACAAACCTATTTATCATTCATCACATAGAGTTATATTGTCTGAACTTGGCTTTTGTCTAGGGTGGCTATGTCTGGAGGAAAACCCAGGAAAAGAGAAGTGGACCTCTGCCCTTGGATGTCCTCTATAGGGAAGCTAACCGGTGGATTCCAAGGACAGGTACAGTGTTTAAATTGGGAAATAGCAATTAAAAATTAAGTGGTCACATCCAAATGGTCATCTGAGATGTGGCACCAAGTGTAGCCAACCCTTGATCATTTCGGAGACGTTTAACTATGTGGGAAGTTGGAAGTCCTTCAGTGCTTCAATATATCACATATTTTAACACGCAAGCTTGAATAGCCACTCTTTCAGGTCTAGTAGCTTCTTGAATCCCAAGATAAAGTCATATTTTGGTCCCACTCCCTGTTGGAAGCCCATGTTAGGAATCTTCTCATTTCCCTCCTTTCTTGCTTTCCTTAATCATTTACCTTGAAGTCTAATGTAGAGGGCTCGGAGGTATTGCTGGTCCATAGTAGAATCTGCATTGGAAACCTGCTCTGGAGGATGCAGTCCTCAAAACTGTCAAAGCTTATGCTTGTGAAGTATTGAGTGTGTTTCTAAATGTTCTCCGCCATCTGAGATTTGGCTGTTATCTCCTTAGCAACAGAAAAATTTCATTCTTCCCCGTGAGGGTAATTTCTTGTCAGACTCATCCACAGCCTATGTCAAAAAAATGTAAGCAGTTGAAGCAATGCTGTTATCACCAGAAAACAAACTCCTGTCCCTATGCTAATTCTAAGCAGTTTTATTCCCCTTGTATAGGAAGCAGAGGGACATTTTCTGGTATGTTAACTGAAGTTTTGCTTTTAATGGAGAACACTTTGCACAGCTTACTTCTCCAGAGTAAATATCTAAAGTACATTAATAATTTCTGGATTACTAAAGATCCAATTAAATTCCATAGGAGGTGGCTGTCCAGGAAAAGAACTTGGAAAAAGATGAATTTTCAAGAAAAAGCAGAATCAACATGAGGATTTCAGTAGGGAAACCAACACCACCTGCACTGGATGATAAAACTGAGAAGGACTAGACTCTCCCCCCGTCCCCCACCTTGTCCTCCTCTCCCCACACTCCCTGCTCCCCCTCCCTCACTCTCATTTTCACTCCCTCTTCTGGTCTGGCAAGGCTATTTAGGGATTTGATCTGTGCAAAGTGTTTTAATTTCTTCAGAAGTTGTCTTCTATAGATTAAGAAAAGAAATGGTTTCAAAGTGGAATGAAAGACATGTGGATCATCCCAGAATTTCAAACCCTGCCCTTGCATGGAGACTGTCTCAGAAACAGTGCTCTGGGAATCAACAGAGGTGATAGCTAGTATTACTGGAGGAAGTAGTAATGAAGTGCTCTCCTTAGCAGGAGACAAATGATAAGCTAGGATGCAGATACTTTGGGTGGTGTAAGAGATGCCTTCATTCAACCATTAGATACACTTGAGATATACCAACCTCAGAGAAATGGGAGACTGCATTCTATCTGATATAGAGGAATAGTTATAACTGACACAATTCCAAGAGGTAATGGGGTTTTTTTTAATTGTGTTGACAGTCAATTTTAAATATTGTCTGATGTGCTGTTAAACTGTTATGAAAAAGCATAAATCATGTTATAAATCATATATATTATCTTACATAGATATCAGTTTGTTCTTGACAAGTTTTGTGTGACCCTAATTTCAAGCATTACGTAATAGTACCTCTGAGCGATCTTTGTCCAAGTGACATTTCATCCTTTGTGAATAAACGTTCCAAACTATAACGTGGAAGCCAGTCTGCCAGGGAACAATTCAGCGGTGGCAGCATTGCCATATCAGTACAGCAGTGTTCAACAATCTTTTTGAATATTTTATTTTATTTTTTCCTTAGTGTTTAGTGAAAATGAATGATTGGAAAACATGAAAAAAATGACTAGTGATGCTAACGGTTGCTTGCAGAGATCTCATAACACTTTTGAAACAAAGATGGGCGTCATTAAAGTTTTGAAAATAGTGTATCTTTCATCCTATTATTTTTAGGATGAGGAATTATGTATTAAACTGTGAAATACAGAATCAAAATTTAAGACTAAAAATCTGGAAAATAATAATAACATAGATTTCTACCTCATATGAGTTCCTATCCTATGTTACACCAGGATAACTTCAAAATTGATAAAAAATATATTTAAAAGATTAAAAAAAGTAGTAAGAGAAATCATGGAAAATTCTTTTATTACTCCAGAGTGAGAAAGGCCTTTCTAACAAAAGCCAGAATGCCTCAAATCAAAGATCAATTATTACAAAAGAATCTGCATTGCAAAATCTATCAACAAAATAAAAAAAGAATATTTTTAATTCATATCTAAGAAAATAATTTGTCTAATTAGTTTATATATTCCCTAATATGTGGAAAAAACCCACTTCAACTAATTTACAAGAAAAAGATAGAAGCAATATAAAATGGGCAAAGAATAAGAGCAATCATCTCTTCTACTTTCTAAGAGTGAGGAAATATTTTTCAGAAGTTTCCTGCAGTCTTCGTTTCACCTCAGCCCTCACTGAATCATGTGCTTGTATCATCAATAGCAAGAAAAAAGTTTTGCCATTATGGGTTTAGATTGACCATCTGACGGATGTTGGCCAATCATAACGATCACTGTGGTGGCTCATGCTTAGAGTTAGAGATGAAAAAACAAACAAATAATGATTTATATTCTGTCTCCTTATTTGTTTAAATAAAGAACAAAATCTGTTTTGATGGAAAGGAAGCTGAGTGCCATGATTAAATGCTCATTCTCAGGTGGCTTGCGTTGAGGCAAGTATTCTAAAATCATAAATGAATTTACAATTTCAGAATCCTAAAATCGTAAGATGATAAAGTACCTCCTTCTTCAGGTACTGACACCAAAGGTGTGTTGCGAAGTAGATAATTTTATGATTTAATGAAACTACATCTAAAATGCTAAGACTGCAAAGAGCTATGGCAGAGACTGAAGCTTTCTGCTTAGGAATAACATTCTTCCAAATAAAGCCTAAATGTAAGAGGCACGTAGGCAATAGAAATTCAATTCAAGATACTAATCTCTTTATACAGAGTTTTGCCTTAATTTTGTGAAAATCGTAGGCTAAATACCTGCTAGTGCAATTGCTGGGTTGTCCGGTAGTTCTACTTGAACTTTTTAAGGAACCGCCATACTGTTCTCCAGAGTGGCTGCATTAGTTTGCGTTCCCACCAACAGTGCAAGAGGGTTCTCCTTTCTCCACATCTTCACCAATACCTGCTGTTTCTTGTGTTGTTGATCTTAGCCATCCAACAAGTGTGAGGTGAAAACTCAATTGTAGTTTTGATTTGCTTTCCCCTGATGATCAGTGATGTTGAGCATCTTTCATGTGCCTTTGGCCATCTGTATGTCTTCTTTAGAAAAATGTCTATTCATATCTTCTGCTCATTTTTAAATAATTATTTGTTTTTTTGGGGGGGTTGTTTCATAAGTTCTTTATATATTTTGGATATTAACCCTTTAGCAGATATGTCATTTGCAAATATCTTCTCCCATTCAGTGGGTTGCCTTTTAGTTTTGTTGATTGTTTGCTTCACTGTACAGAAGCTTTTTATTTTGATGAAGTCCCAATAGTTTATTTTTCCAGAGACATATCTAGAAAGAACTTGCTACATCCGGTATCAAAGAGATTACTGCCTGTGTTCTCCTCTAGGATTTTTACGGTTTCAGGTCCAACACTTAGGTCTTCAATTCATTTTTTGTGTATGGTGTAAGAAAGTTGTTCAATTTCATTCTTTTGCATGTAGTTGTCCAATTTTCTCAACACCTTTTGTTGAAGAGACTGTGTTTTTTTTTTCCTATTGCGTATTTTTTCCTGCTTTGTCAAAGTTCATTGACCATATAATTGTAGGTTTATTTCTGGGTTTTCTATTCTGTTCTATTGTTCTATGTCTGTTTTTGTGCCAGTACTATACAATTTTGATCACTAGAGCTTTATAATATAACTTGAAGTCTGGAATTGTGACACCTCCAGGTTTGCTTTTCTCTTTCAAGATTGCTTTGGCTATTCCAGGTCTTTTGTGGTTCTGTACAAATTTTAGGAATGTTATTTCTAGTTCTGTGAAAAATGCTGTTGGTATTTTAATAGGGATTGCATTGAATGTGTAGATTGCTTTGGGTAGTACAGACATTTTAACAATATTTGTTCTTCCAATCCATAAGCATAGAATGTCTTTCCATTTGTTTGTGTCATCTTCAATTTCTTTCTTCAGTGTTTTATAGTTTTCAGAGTACAGGTCTTTCACCTCTTTAGTTAAGTTCATTAATATCCCCTTATTTCTTCAGCATTTAATGTCTACAAGACTGGTACATTTTTATGCCAAAGGGATGATTTCTCCTTAATTGATTCCACTGTTCCATTTGAAATTTGATTCAAAGTCCTCTGTGCTTTTTTTTTCTTTTGGGGGAAATAAAAAGACAAAGTAATGGATCATTCTAAGTGTCCAGGGCAAGTTTCACATTGTGTAACATAATAGATTCTTGAAGTTGAGGTCTTTGAAATCTTTGTATTTTTTATTAACACAAATAGCCCAAATCTAGGATAACTTATTGACTCAATATTTAGAGTTACGAGTATAGTCAAATATGAGTAGACAAAGTCACTCTCTTAAATTATATTGTCAACATCTTTACTATTATTTAGAGAATAAAGTCCCTTCTGTTATATTCTATTGGTCATAGAAAGTCACAAGCCCAGACCAGATGCAAGGAGCAGGGGATACATCCTATTTCATACGAGGAACTGCAAAATCATACGGCAAAAGGAATGGAAATGAAGATTGGGGCTATTATTGCAGTATACTAGAATCCCTCTGAATGTTCTTTTGTCATTTTCCTTTTGAGAAAACAAGGCCCATCAAGGTCAAACAAGCTGTCCAGGGTGATGCAGTGAGTAAGTGGCAGACTGGAATGGACTCTGCATCCAGACCAGGGATCATGTCATTTCACCATGCTGTCCCGCCAAAAGAGAAGTAACATTTTTAACTGATGTATTTGGTGTCTAAGCTACAGAAAGGAAGAACTGGGGACGTTTTAGGGCTCGTGATAAGCCCACCTGACTCCTTGTTTTTGAAAGATGGTGATCTTAGATACCAGTTCAACTTCTTATACCATTAGTTAATTTTTCTTATATCAGGCATTTTCTCTGTTTTGCATGAATAGTGAATTAGAGTCCAGACTAATAAAGAGCTATTAGCATCTTTCTTTCCCCCTTTTCTTGACATTATTATCTATGATACTATAAGATTATGCTAATAATGTTCTTTCAAATATCCTCAAAAAAGATTAATCAGGGTGGACTTGAAGCTGATGGCTTGTTTCATTTATAAGCAGTTCTGAACCAAATGTTATCTCAGTGTGGCACGGCTAACATATAAGAGGGAAAGTCTGGGAACAAGTTCAAAAGGATCTCTTCTCTACTGCACATAATTATAATGCCATTCTTAGTTTTCTTGAAGAGACAGTGTATCTACCTGTTTTTTGCCTATTATAATAAATTACCTCCATAATGAGTAAAATAGGTCACACTATGATTTTTTCCCTTGTTTGTCTTTCAGTGGACAATAATGAAATTCTTATTAATCATAATTGCATGATCTCATGTTTCTGAACTGTTCCTACTCTATTTCAGCCTTTCTAAAGTTAGGTTTGTTTCATGGCATATTAGCCTTTTCTCATGGTGGATGTTTCTGAGTTTGATGAGTCTCTTATTAATGTGCTGTGAACAAAACACTCCAAAATCCTAGGTCCGTGGCAAGTTCTCTATACAGATGTCCTCAGACTTTAAAATAAAACCTGTCCTCAGTATCTTCTCTAAAGTTAGCCAGTGATTTCCATTTCAAGCAGGAGGTGCAAATAAGGAAGGTGGAAGCAGTAGTGATTAAACATAAACCAATTTCTGCCCCAGTGGTAACTGGCAATATCCCCAGAACTGCAGTCATCTGACTCATGGCTTGCCCCTTACCATCACTCTGCCATTTAGAGCCCTTGGAGGTCTCTCTTGTGATGTTGAGCGGCACCTCCCTCCTGACCATGTTGAGACATCCTTTCCTTTCCAATAATCACTGAATGGCTAGTGTGTGCTTCCTGATACTTCTTAAGTGCCTTTCTCTCACTGCTGTGGTGTCCATCCTCCTTGTGCTGTGTTTCCCCCAGTCGCCACATCGATGAAGGCAACTGAGAACAAGGCACTCAGTTCTTCTGTTCCCAAATATTGACTCTGGATAGGGCTGTCTTCATCCTAGAATAGATAAATAAAATCATGCAAAGAACCTCGATCTCAGATAGTGCTTTGCTACAATAAACAAAAACATTGGAAAATATTTGAGTCCTTACAAAGATACAGAATAGATGGCTTAAATGGAATAGGAGTAGGAAACTTGCAGTGGAAAATATGGAAAATTACCTGTCCCCTGTAAGAAAAAAATGCAATGACTTCCTTTTGTGACAGTGATGTATACTGGATGTGCTTTAAGGCTCCAGAAGTGCTGAAAAAATACATCCTTTAAATTTAAAGGATTTAAGTCCTTTAAATACATGAACTCATGAGAGAGTAAGGGAAGTCTCAGGAGAAAAATTATTAGGAAATTCATACTACATCATTTGCTTAATTTTGTTCTAAACACTTGTTGGCTAGTAAAAATGACTTATTTTTATAGAATAAGTAATTGAAGAGATAATTTGGGAAATAGAAGATTAACAGAAAGGTGAAAGAAATTGGAAACAGTTTGAGATTAATTACACTAATGTTTTAATTTTTTAATTGGATGTGTCAATTCTGCATTTGATAGAAATGATACCTTTTAGTATTATTCAGCTCATTACATGCTTGTTAAAATGGTAGTCTATTGTTGGAATAATTAGTTTCTTTATAAAAAATATTTCATTCTCGCTAGGAAATATATGGTGATTTGTATTCTTCATCCCATCCAGATATGTTTCTTTGAAGTTCATCCAGATACATATCTCCAGCTATGTATTTTCTAGCTAATACAACAGTTAGCTTTATTGTAGGATACATCATCAGTGTGGTAGACTTTTGTCCACTTCATAGCTGTTGGCCATTTTGTGAACACCTTTCGCAAAATATTTCCCATACAGTTAGTATTGCTATCTGAAGTTAGAAACCAACTCAGTCTCTCCAAAGCACTTTAGTATGAGCAAAGACATGTGATCTGAGGTCCATCAATCCAACAAACTCAGAAGACTTTCATTAGGCAGTGAACACTTTGAAGAAGCAGTTTCTTCACAGGATAGAGCTTATATGTTCCTGTCAAGATGGTGCTTCTGGCTAGCGTGGGTTTCTGACTCCTCTGTCCCAAAATCAACCCTGAACAAACTATTGAAGTAAAAGGAGGTATAAATGCTAGGAACTAACAGTAACAAAATCAACAATACCTGAGGAATCCCTGGGGGAAGCTAGAGATGAGTGAGAGTTACATGACTATTGCTGTGTGGAGATGCTTCCGGAAGGGCAGTCAAGGGATAGGTTGGAGACAAGCTGTTGAGTTCTGCTCTTGTCTCTTCCTGACTTTGCTTTGGTGCAGTCATCCATTGCCTGCTTCTTTACCATGCTGCCAGCAGGGAGAAATCAGGGCAGTGCAAAACCTTGTTAGGCTGGACCTGAAGCCCTTCCACATTACAGAATACCAGGCAAAGTACTCTCAGAAGAAAACACAGGCTCACCATCCAAAATGACAAGACACCTGAGGACTATGGCTATCATAAAAGAGAAGTAATTGCTAAGCAGCACATGCCATCTCAAGCTGGATTAATGGCAGAAACACAACAAAAATTAAAAATAAAACCTATGAAATAGGTTTCCTTAAGTAGATAAGGAAAATATTAGCAAATTAAAATAAGAAATATAAGGAAAATAAATTATAAGGAAATGAAACTATAACTTAGGGAAAAAATCTACTCATAAAACTAACTGAAAGCATAATATAAAGAATAGGGTGGATACAGGCAAGATTGAAGCAGTCTCCCAGAAGGCTGGAGGAATGGATAAAATAAAATAAAGTATAAAATACATCAAAGACATAACTTGCCAACATATAGATAAGGAGGGTTCCAGGAAGAGAGGTAAAGAGCACAGGGAGATAAAAACATTTGAAGGGATGATTAAGAGAAGTTTCTCAGAATTAAAAAGCAATATGAAAGACCTCAGACTGAGAGCATTTACAGAATGTCAGGTAAGAGAGAGGAAAAAAAACTAATACCTCTACATAGAATTATAATAAAATTTAAGAGAATTGCCAAGTGTAATTTTCAAAAGTTAAATATGTGGTTATTACACAAACCCAGAATGGGCAGTGTAAAAGACCTTTTTCAACTAATGAATGAGGGGACTAGTATGATGATAAATTTGTTCAAAGAGCATTTGAGGGACAGGATTTATACAGTGGATTAGGAAAAACATTTCCAGCAAAAGAATGTTAGAATAAGACTGCTAAATGTATATAAAATTAGTTAATGTTTTATAGGACGATAAAACCATAACCTGTGTGGCTTTTTCTAATGGACAAAAGTCTGCAAGTTTACATGTAACCTTAGTGTCTGAGCTCTAATAAAAATAAATAGGAAAGTCAAACATTGGTACATTTCCTAAGTAATTAATCCTTAAGGGAACCTATTAAACAATGTCCCAAGATGACGTGAGGAGAACATGCCACCCATTTTTTTGCCCTATTTCCCAATTGGATATTTTCCTTTCTATCAGGTCTTAGAGACAACAAATAGATTTCAAACAAATAGATTTTCCAAGCTGTTATTCTTTGTGTTGACCTCTTTGGATCATCCTTACATAAATCTGTCTTTTGTCCTTACTTCTGTTTTTATCATGTCACTTTGGATAAGGTGTTCCCTGCATTGGTGTGATTTTAAAAATTGTAATTCTTTAGGAAGGAAAGTAGAAATAGCTGACAATTTCCCTGAATACTGTGAACTCAGCAAACGGAAACTTGATTCTTTTCACTGTACCATTGAACAATATAGGAGTTAAAGCCCTTTAGTGTGCACCAGACTCCACTAGGAGACTTATTTTTAAATTCCTGTTTAGTAGATATGGGGTGGTGGTTAGTACATTGTCTTTTCAACAAAAAAGCCCAAAAAATTTTGAAAACTATCTCCTGACATTTGAGAAATACTGATTTGGGGTCTCTCAGTAATTTATGAAGCAGGTTCTATTTTCAGTGTGTCCTAGGATCATTGTGTTAAAATCAATTCCTGTTTATTCAGGTCATTGTGGGACATAAAGAATGTAGAAGTCACTAATTCTCAGATTTTAATGTCCTTTGGAATTAGCTGAGAGCATGTAAACAATGCAGGGTCCTAGGGCTCAGGTCCTAAAAAATATGATTTAGGAAGGGTGACATGGGCTGTATAAAATTGTATTTTTAACAAGCAGCTCAAATATGATTCTTATAAAAGTGAAGGCCAAACTTTGGAAATGCTAGTGAAGATCAGTAAAATTTGTCGGTAGTACTACTGGCCTTCTCTCTCCTTCCCCCAAAGAATGTATTAAAACAAACTAAAGGAAAAGGTTTTATTTCCCCTCTAGAGAAAGTGCTAGTAATATATATATATATATATATATTTTATAGCTTGCTATATAATATATATATAGCTTGCTAATGAAAGTAATATATATATAATGTAATATATATATAATGAAAGTTTTATATATATTTATTTATATATATAATATATATAATGTAAGTTATATATATATAATGAAAGTATATATATAATGAAAGTATATACATATATACTTATATATGTATATATATATACTTATATATGTATATGTATATACTTATATATATGTATATGTATATACATATATAGCTTGCTAATGAAAGTAAGAGAAGCAGTGGTTATGTATGACTTGGGTTAGATAAGTTCTAACGACTTATAAGTTCATTATAAATGTTTCCACTGTGTCCATTAAGTATGTTGGAATTATTAATGTTTTTCAAAGTCTGATGATTCTATTTTTGCATGTTAACATAAGCTAATAATTCAAATACACCCAGTTCTAATAGAGAAATGAGTTAGGTTTCTTCTTCTGGAAGGAGAAAGTATGGATACTAAGGATACTAGGGGTGGTAAGATGGCACTTTGCTAGGAAGACTGGAACCATGGGGCAGCCCCAGAAGGTTCACTCTTCCAAGGTGGCAAGATCACTGACCTGAAGTGGGGAATCTGACAATTGATGCCATACAGAGAAAAATGAAGTGCTGAGAAGGTAGAATTCATCTGACCAAGAAGGACACCAGTTGCTGAGAGAAGTTTGGGATGTATAGCTCTAAAATCTCTTGGTTATTATGCATTTAGCAAGTCTGAATTTTTTCCGGAGTAAAACAAAGATTGCTTTCTGTTCCCTACTATTTCATATTTCCTTACCCCTTTTCTACCATTATAGACTTGAAAAGTTTCTTTAGTATCTAGAATCTCCAGTGCCCTGATGATGCCCATTACTCAGACTCTTAAGCCCTTTAACAGAGCAGATGTCTTCTCCCATTTTGTAATTCTCGAAGTCAGATGGTATAATGTTCTACACAGAGGGGCTGTTCATAAATGCTGCTCATAAATTTTTCCTAACAATATTTGCCACGTTCCTGTTGGGTTTTTCCAACTTTTAATAAGAATCAATTCTTTTGAAATAGAATTTCAAATTGAAACCAGTGACTTGTCATTGACAAGTTTGCATTATGATGAGCATGTCACATGTTGGCATTTAATGACATGTCTTATATACCTCCTCGACAAGCAAAATGATTCACGTTATTCATGATCAGCCTTTGGAGTTCCATGACGTTTAAACTGTTGTCCTGGATCCAGGAAAGGATCTGTTACTGTTTTTGGAGGAAAACAAAATCCTGACATACATGATTAATCACTCCTCAGCAAATTCGGTTTCAGTAAAGAAATCCATCCCTACCTTGCCTGACAAAAGGAATAGAATGCATTTTCACTATCAAAACATTAAAAAAAAAATAAATTTGGTTTCTGAATACAAGCTAAACAGCTATGCCAGAACCTAACTTTATGTTTTCAGGCTTTCGTTAGATGTAGTTACTTCTGCAGGAAGTTATGGTTTCCCTTGTGGCATAGCCAACCAATGCAATGGTAGCATATTACTTCCAGATTGAACTGGATTGTGATTTTTTTTGGGAGTGGATTATGATTATGTCAAATTTTATCTCAGCAGATTCTAAACACTAATCTTGAGTTTATGGCAATGCAGGCACTTATGAAATCTGTTCCTACTGCAAGTCGATACACAATTCCTGACCACAGATGCAGATTAATTCCCTTTAGGTCCTATGCCTGCAATTCCAATATATAGGCTTTGGACAGAGATGTTTTCTATTATTGGGGCGGGATCTATCCTATGAGATTGGTCCTTTCTCTTCAGGGATAACACAGAAACAAAGCATAATTTTTCTGGAAAAAAATCTTGATTAAAAGAGAGAGGTGTGGGGAGTGGGAGATACAGACTTCCAGTTAAAGAATGAATAAGTCTCAGGAATAAAAGTTACAGCACAAGGAATAGAGACAGTGGTATTGTAAAAGTGTATAGAGGCACATGGTAGCTGAACTTGTGAAGGCGCAGTGTAACATATAAACTCATGGAATCACTATGTAGTACACTTGAAATTAATGTAACATTGTGTGTCAACTATACTTCAATTTAAAAAAAGACAGAAAAGGAGGCTTAAACTGCTTCTTTAATATGAAAAGTGAATACAAAAGATAAAGAGAACAGAATACCTTCAGCACACTCTTTTATCAATCCACTATAATTATTGACCACTTAACCAAACCTTCACCTTCCTTTCTTTCAAAAACCATCTTCTACATTTCTACTTAAAGTGGTTTAGACAAGCTCAATTCTCTGCTTATCATTCTGGCCGATCTTTCGTGACAAACGTGGACATGGGCTTCAGCCATTCCCTGTACCACAGTATGTAGAAATCTATACTGGTTTCCTTAGTGATTCTCAGAGGAAGCCTTTACTCACCTGCTGCTTATTCTGTCTACTTACTTGGTGCCTATGAAGAAAGGTTGAGTGGGGTTTCTGCTTTTCAGAGTGACTCTCTTTAGGGGAGCATTTTGGTCCTGTTGTAAAATTTTAAAAACCTTAAATTCTCAGATTTTGTCTACAGTACATGTATCAGTCCTTTATTATCATAATGAAGCTATATAAAAAATAACTACAGAATGCCAGTGGTCTACAACAATAGGCACATTTATTGCTCACATGTCAGGGTGGTCAGCCAGGTGGTTCTGCTGATTTTAGCTCAGCTGGCTCACATGTCTAGGATAAGCTGGCTATTGACTGATCTAGGCTGGTTGTTGTGGGTTGAATTGTGTCTCCCTCCACCCCCCAAATTTCATCTACGAAAGTCCTAGCTCCTAGTACCTCAGAATGTGACCTTATTTGGAAAAATTGTTGTTTATAATTGTTCTATGCAGTTGTCTTTCAAATACAATGGAAGAAAATATTTTCATACCTCCTATCTGATAAAGGACTTATATTCAAAATATACAAAGACTCTTAAACTCGACCATAAGAAAATAAAGAACCCAATTTTTAAAATGGGCAAGAGATCTGAACAGGCACTTCACCAAAAAAGAGACACAGATGGCAAATAAGCATATGAAAAGATGTTCAACAGCATTTGTTCCTAGCGAAATGCAAATTAGTACAACAATGAGATAGCCTCACACCCCCATTAGAATGGCCAAAATCTAAAACACCTGACAATACCAATTTCATGTGAGGATGAAGAACAAAAGGAACTCTCATTCATTGCTGGTGGGAATCCAAAATGTTGCAGTCACTTTGCAAGACAGTTTGGCAGTTTCTCGCAAAGCTGAAGTTTGTCTTACCAAAGGATCCATCCACTGTGCTCCTAGGTATTTACCCAAATGATTTGGGAACTTACATTCACACAAAACCCTGCATGTGAACATTTATAACATCTTTATCATAGTCCCCCCAAATTGGAAGGAATTTTTCAATAGGTGAGTTGGATAAACACACTGTGGTATATCTGTACAATGGAATACTATTCCAAAAAGGACCGAGCTATTAGCCATATAAAAGCATGGATAAATATTAAATGCATATTTCTAAGTGAAAAAAGTCAGTTTGACAAGGATTCCACTTACGGAATTCTGGAAAAGGCAAAACTATAAAGATAATAATGGGGTCAGTGATTGCCAGGGATGTGGGGAGTGAGGAGTGTTGGATATGTAAAGCACATAGGATTTGTTAGGGTGGTGAAATTACTCTGTATGGTATTGTAATGGGAGATGTATGACATGTTGCATTTGTCAGAATCTGTAGAATTTTAACAACACAAAGAATGACCTTACTCTATACAAATTAAAAGAGGTCTGTGGACCCTCAAATTACAAGAAGCAGAATCAGAAATCTACAGAGCTGAAAAATATGGATCATTTCTTATGGAAAAGGAAGCCTAACTCAGAGTTCAGATCCAGGAGCCTAGCAGGTCAACCAGAAAGCCATGAGAAAGTACTCTTAGGAAGCAGAACTGGGTTGCATTAGAGGAATTGGTGATATCATCATCTGAGTTTCAGAATTGCTATGGAATAGTGATTGTTATATGCCTCCTGCTCCATTTTTTGGGAAAATGATCATCGACTCCTGTTAATTGGGTCCTTGTGTAACCCACTCCCCTCAAATCTGAGTTGGCTCTGTGACCCTCTTTTGACCAGTAGAAAGCAGCAGCAGTGGCAAGTAATGTTTTACAGTTTCTACCTGTCCCATAACACCTGCTGCCCAGCAATTGACAGTGAATAGAGCTTTGATTATCTCCATTCAATTGCTGTAAGGACTTTTGATGAAAGACTATGTACCACTGCTTTTTAGAGAATAAGAATTTATAGATGAATCATTGATATTTAAATTGTTCTGTAAAAAACAATTCAACTGAGTAAATTGTAAGGATCTAATTGGCTTTATTGAACAATTCATGAATTGGGCAATAGTTTATCTAGTAATAGAAAGGAATTCCTGAGGGCTATAAAAAGAGGAAAGATTTTAAAGGCAGAGAACGGTTGGGACAAGGAAGTCATACATTTAAAATAGGATTATTTCAGGCAAGGTAACCTTTTTTGGGGGAGGAATGATAGGGTCTATGAGGAGGATTATCTCATTGATGCTGACCAGAAAATTTCCAACTAGTTAGTTAGGATACATTTCTGAGAAAGGTTGAAACTACAATTGGGTCAGGTATTAAATCTTGGTTTAACATTGTGGGCTTAACCCAAGTGACACCATTTTGAGCCTACTGCTTCTTTTTTTTTTTTCTCTTAACAGTTCCATTTATTTTTTGTTTTCAAAAGCATCATAAAAATTATTTTAAATTTTTATATTTTTTCTGAGTCTTAAATGAGATATTGTCTATATAAAAGTACAATTCACAATAAGTTGTCATTAAGTAACATTTGGTAAGAAGAAAAGGACCTTCAAAAATTGTTGGATTCTGAGTTTGAACTGAAGAAAAAAGAACTTGAGGGAAGTGAGGTATTGCTAGGCAACATGATTTTGCTTCAGAGAAGTCATCCATTACTTGAATTTAAACTAAGGGTTGTATTTATTTTTTGCTTTTCATTTGTTTTACCCTTTTATTAAAACAGAAGAACTACATTCTTTAGTGAATGAGGACATAACTTTCTAGAATGTTAGGCTTATGACTCCAGGATTTCATCCTGAGGGTATTACAGTAGAAATTTCATTATGAATGGCATCGTTGTTTGAGTCTCATTTGTGGTTCTTCTAAGTTAAGTAGAAAGAAATAAGCATCTTGCCAAATGAAGCAAAACTACACATTAGTGGTCAAGATAATAAAGAGAATCTCCATCCCCTCTCACCTGAGAAAATGAATCAAAACAACAACAACAAAACAACAAGAAAATACCATAAACTCTCTAAAGCTTAAAAAGTGACCAAGAAATAAAAATTTAGAGCAGCCCAATACCTCCACCATGTAGTAAAGTCCCAGGGATTGGGTTGAAATCATTAATCATTATTGACCAAGAGTCCTTCTCAAATCTTATATCTAAAATGTTGTTTGCAATATTTTAAAAAGCTGGCTAAATTATGCATCTTTCTTCTGGATATTCCTATAGGCAGGAGGGTCTTACCCATAATTATTTTAAAATGTCATCCTGGGCTTCCACAAGATAGAATCACCTAGTGTGTTAACCCCTAGTGCATATTACTGAGAAACTCTAAAATTTGGCTTTTCAAGCAAGCATTTCTCCTTCTAGAAACAGCACCCAGATTTTCTTTTTTCTTTTTTTTTTTTTTTTTCAGAACAAGGTCTCCACTCTTAGTCCATGTGACTGTTTTGAATAATGCCCCTCCAGTTTAAGAAATAATCATGAGACCTTAGCCTGGTCCATCAGATTATCACAATTGGCTCAGAATGGGCCGATGATTCAATTAGGACAAGGAAAATGATAACATTTGGACTTCTCTTGACACTATTTTGAAAGAGGTGTTTCTTTCCCCTAGCAGGAGCAGCTCATAGAACGCAGCTGGAGCTGCTGGTGACCATCCCTCCTGTCACTTGCAGAGACCCTCTGTGGGAATGAAGCTAACACAGAGGGTACAGAGAGACCCATTTCTGATAATACCACTGAAATACTTGGATTCTGTCATTGCCGAAGCTGTGGCAATTCCTACATTGTTCCTTTTTAAGCCAGAAAATTATTTATTTTTAGATGAGTTTGTGTTAGCTTTTTGGTAAACATAAGGATTATGACTAAAGTAGTCACCAGATCAGAATTTTGTGTGTAGATTATATCAGTTATCTGTTGCTACATTATGAACAACCACAAAAATCTCAATAAGTGTTTTGCTCCCATTATCTGTAGGTTGAGGGCAGTCGGCTGATCTAGGGTAAGACTGGCTGGCAGCTCTGCCGATCTTGTCCGGGCTTTCGCATTCATCGGGGAGTCAGTTGGGTTTAGCTGGATTAACTTGGCTCCGCTCCACTTGTCTTTCGTCCTCCTCCTGAGACTGCCCGGCTGGGCCGAGCATCTTTTTTCCCGCGGCAGTGGAAGAAGTGCCAGTGTGCAGGCTGGATCACACAAGTGCTTTCAAGGCTGTCTGGGTTGTATCTGGTAACATCGCCAGAGCGAGCTACATGGCCCAGCAGAAACAAAGGGGTGGGAAAGGATGGCCCATCCATAGTGGGACGGCATTGCATACTTCAGTGGCAAAGTGGAGGGAGATGACTTGAAACAGCTGTGTAGACTATCACACTGAGCCTGAGAGATACAGCTTTTTCACAGCCACTCCGGCTGATACTATGCACCCTCAAGTTTGGGAACTTCAGGCTTAGTGCTGTGGTTCTCAGTGCTAACTGAATCATCTGGGGGCTTAAAAATTTCTGATGCTTGAACCCCAACCCCCAGAGATTTTAATTTAGTGGGATGTAGGCATTGGAATTTTAGGGGAAGAAATGATTTCTGGTTAAGAACTACTCTTCTAGAAGAATTTGAGTTTCAGAGGAAATAACTGTTATGTTTATCCTCTCTGCTGAAATTTTGAATAGAGATGAAATCAGGGGAAAGTATGAATGGAGAACCAAATCTCAGAAAAGCAGCTCTTAAAGACTAGTCATAAGCAAGTCTTTACTGAATATCTCCTCTGTGCTGGGTGTTGGCTGGCCACCAGGGAAATTGTGGCAGATACTAGATGTGCAGACTTGCCTACATCAAGCTCAGAGAATCCTCAAGAAGGTGGATGATAAGTAACTATTTACAAATTATTAAATATTAACAAGTATGCAAAGTACTGCAAAATACATGAATAAGCTGCTATGAGAACAAATAACAGACACCTGTTTTCACGTGCAAATGCATCAATCACCAGAAGGAAGACAGAAAATCTATAAAGGTAAGAAGGAAGATACCTTAAAAGTCAGTCACAGCTTTATTTTATAACTAGTGTTTCCTCTCAAACTGCCATTACTACTTAGACAGCCGGTCTTAAGTTGCATGGATTCAGCAGGAGTCACTTTTAGAATCTCTAAGAAATATGAGAGCTGGACCATGATAACACCTTTGATTAGGTGATGAGCTGGACTCTGGGCAGACTGTCAAAGGTAACTTCCTTCTTGATCTTGATTGACTCCAGGCCTCTAAAGAGTAAAAGGTTTTATATGATGTAATGTCTATCACATGAACTGCGTTGTGCCTAATTATGTGATTCTAAAGCGGACTTTGTTTAACAAGCGAGACTTGCTAAAAGTTATCATCTTTTTAAAAAAGTTTTATTTAAATTCAATTTATGTAACATATACTGTTTTAGGGGTAGAATTTAGTGATTCATCAGTTGCATATAATACCCAGTGCTCATTACATCATGTGCCCTCCTTAATGTCCACCACCCAGTTACCTCATCCCCCCCCCACAGGAACCCTGTTTGTTCAGTCTCTATGGTTTGCCTTCCTCTCTGTTTTCATCTTATTTTATTTTCCCTTCCCTTCCCCTATGTTCATCTGCTTTGTTTCTTAAATTCCACATATTAGTGAAATCATATGGTATTTGTCTTTCTCTGACGGACTTATTTCACTTAGAATAATACCCTCTAGTTCCCTCATATATATATACAACATCTTTACCCATTCATTTGTTGATCCTGATTGACTCCAGCCCTCTAAAGAGAAGTTTTTATATGATGTAATGTCTATCACTTGAATTGCATTGTGCCTAGTTATGTGATTCTAAAGCTGACTTTAACAAGTGAGACTTGCTAAAAGTGATCATCTTTAAATCAGAGGTAGGCTTATAATGCATTCAATCTGGCAAGCCTGCCATTTTGGGTGACGTTCTACCGGGTGAGAATCCTAACATAAATTCAGCCAAAAGAGAATTATTGCCAGTAAAAATAGATGGGTTTTTTTAGCCCTAGAATAACACATATTCCCTGCTACCCTACTTCACAAAGTTATTATAAGACTTTTATTTAGTTACTCGATATTTACTCAAATCTATAATGTTTTTTATTTCATTAGAAATGAGTTCATTCCCATGCTGATTATTAGAGGCATTAAGTGTGATACTCTAAAAGATTTTTTTTCTCTGTTACCTGCCGTGAGCATTTTAAAAATTATTTAAACATTTTAAATCAGAAGATGCCAGTGGGTTTCAATTTTGCCTCACCAATGGTTAGAAAATATATACAGTGCCAGTCAACAGTTGAAGTAAACTTTAAATTAGTATTGCCACAATAATTATTTTTCCCTCATGGAATATAACCTTTAAAAAATTTTAACTCTATTTTTAGGCTGCTGCACTTATCAAATTTAACATTTAAATTTGACACGTATATTAGATTCCTATTGCTGTGTAACAAATTACCACAAACTTAGGGACTTTACACAACACACATTAATTATATCATAGTTTCAGTGGATCAGGGATCCAGTTAAGGTTCAGCTGGGCCCTCTGTGCCAGGGCTTCTCAGAAGGCTATAATCAAAGTGTTGCCTGGGGGTTGGGTTCTTATCTGGGGGCCGTGTCCTCTTCCATGGGCAGGTGGCAAAATGTATTTCTTGCAGCTGTAGAGCTCAGGGAAGTTTACTTCTTCAAGGCCAGCAGGGAAGCATCTGTCTGAGGCTTCACCTTTGAAAGTCTCCTCTGATTTATATCAGGCCTACTCAGGATGGTGTCCCAATTGATTAACTGATTAGTAACCTGATCACAGGAGTGAAATCCCATTATGTTCACAGATTCCACCCACATTTGAAGGGAGAGGATTAGGGTGAGTACAACGGTGGGTAGGAATCTTGGGGGCTTGTAGGATCTAAATGTGTCCCAAAATTCATATGTTGAAATTCTTTTTTTTTTTTTTTAAGATTTTTTAATTTTTATTTATTCGACAGAGTTAGAGACAGCCAGCGAGAGAGGGAACACAAGCAGGGGGAGTGAGAAAGGAAGAAGCAGGCTCATTGCAGAGGAGCCTGATGTGGGGCTCCATCCCATAACACCGGGATCACGCCCTGAGCCGAAGGCAGACGCTTAACCGCTGTGCCACCCAGGCGCCCCCATATGTTGAAATTCTAACCTACAAAGATGATGGTATTAGGAGTGCTCACATGAATGAGATTAGTGCCTTTATAAATGAGGCTCCAGGGACATACTTTGCTCCTTCCATCAAGTGAGAATTGGAGAGAAGTACTTTTGACCCAGAAGAGGGCCCTCACTCAACCATGGCTGGCATCCTAATCTTGGCCTTCCAGCTTCCAAAACCATGAGCAATAAATTTCTGTTTATAAGGTACCCAGTCTGTGGTATTTAGTTACAGAAGCCTGAATGGACTAAGACAGGGACCATCTTAAAACTCTGTCTACCTTGGGGCACCTGGGTGCCTCAGTGGTTAAGCGTCTGCCTTCGGCTCGGGGGGTGATCCCAGGGTCCTGGGATGGAGCCCTGCATCAGGCTCCCTGCTCTGCTGGGAGCCTGCTTCTTCCTCTCCCACTCCCCCTGCTTGTGTTCCCTCTCTCGCTGGCTGTCTCTCTCTCTGTCAAATAAATAAATAAAATCTTTAAAAAAACCCAAAAAACAAAAAACTCTACCTACCACAGAGTGAAGCTAAGATCTAACATAGTTATAAAATATCTTTGAAAGAAAAAAATTTTAATTTGGAGTTTTATTTAAAAATTTTATTAAAAAATTCACATACAACATGTACCTTATGTATTTATTATGTTTTACTTCGCAATGGACACATACACACACACACACACTCATTCAGGAGTGTATTGTATACTATGGTGCACTCACTGATCATTCAGAAGAGAATATTTGGGGAATAATTTTTCTTTTGACTGTCCTTCAGCCCACATTTTCAATGCACTTCAAATCAAAGGCCAATTTCAAGGGTTTATAAAGAAGGAATTTAGTTGTTCATTAGCTTGTTCAAGGGTGGAGGGAATACTAAATCAAGTCAATGACCAGTTGTTTGCTGAGTGAAATATTCTTTTTATTCAAAAATAACATGTGGCTAAATTTGAACCATTTTCTTTTGTAATCTGTTTACTTTGTGGAAAAAAAGCCTCTCCAAGAAATGAACACAAAACCCAGTAGAAGTCAATAGAATCTGATTAGGAATTATTTCCTAATGTGTGAGTGTGTATACATCTTTTCTGGGGGCAAAAAAAAAAAAAAAAAAAGAAAAAGACTTGCCTATTTTTCTGACATCATTATTAAAATATATTACTAATAAGAAAATACTGGTTGAAAACCACTGAAAATTATTCCAGCTCATGAAAAAAGATCATTTTGGAATTTCATATTCCTATACGGTTTAACTATTTTCCTAAAATTGATCTTCTGATGTGCTTTGCAGAAATAACCCCCCAAAATAAGTTAATTTTAATTTGATTATTTGACTAGTACAAAACTATTTTAGGAAGACTCTTAAAAGCATCTTTATGAGTGATCTGAAGAGTTCTCTTAAAATTCTTTGTATCACAAAATAAAAATTGACATTTTCATAGTTTTCTTATTTGTTAACCATGAAATATAAGTTACAGCCTTGCTGATGGTCCACAAATTTAATGAATGGAATTAAGGGAGGTAATAAAAATTAATATAATAAAATTACAAAATAAGAAGTTAATTGGAAAATCATGACAGAACACAATTAAGAAGGAGGAAGGAAGCTGGGGTTGAGATCAAAAGAGAAGTCTCCAGTTTGGTGGTAAGCATTCTAGAAGCCAGTGAAATGGGGAAGTTGAATTCTAATATTGATGCAAGCAGGCAGGGTCCGAGGACCCAGAGGCAGGGGTCCCATAGGACCAGCCGAGAAAAGTCCTTGGCTTCGCGCAGGATAGAAATCAAACAGGAGCTGGAGGAAGTGAAAGCAGAGTTTATTGAATGCGGTGAGCGACAGAGAATAGCAGACGGAGTGTCTGTGAGACTTGGAAAAGGAAGGAGAATAAGTTTCATTGTTGCTTGGAATTAGGGGTTTATATTGGAAGGAGATCTAGAGTACATGTTCCTTTAGGAATCCAAGGTAGGGGTCCAATCAAAGGTGAGTGTCAGGTGAATCATAGGTGTTATTCCATAAATCAGCAAAGGTAGGGGATATAGATGCCAGCATCAGCTGAGGTTTGTTTGAAGTTAACATCCTGGAACATGTTTGGGATCTGGCTCTTCTTAGATGTTATCACGTATTTGGGGCCTGGGACAAAACTGAGAATGATTAACTTTTTTGCTTTCCCTTGAAGTAGGAACATAGCTTCTTTGGCTTATTAAAAAATGAGACCTAGCAGAAAAACTGCAAAGATGGAGCCTTTCCAAAATGGAGTCTCTTCAGCTTCCCTATATCATGAACACAGAGAAAATCTTTGCCCTCTAGATCCTTATAGCGAGCCACAGCATCATTCATTCATTCATTCATTCATTCATTCCAAAAGTGTTTTTAAGTGACAACTGTATGTCAGGCACTGTTTTTAGATGTTGGGGTTATGACAGAGAACAAAAGCAGGAAATTCTTGCTCTCATGAAGTTTATATTCACATTCTATTGCAAGGCAAGAGATGATTAATACGTTTTTTAAAGGCATATATATTTAATGGCAAGAAGTGCTATGAAGAAAAAAATTAAGGCAGATACATGGGAGAGGAGAAAATGGGTGGATGGGAAAGTGGTGGTCAGTGAAGTCTTCTGTGATGACGTAACAATATTGAACAAGTATTGAACTCATACTTGAAAACATGAGGGATTGAGCCATGTGGTTATTTGAAAAGAGATTTCTAGGCCAGAGGGAAAGCAAATACACAGGCTATGAGGTGGGAGCATGCTTGATGTGTTCTATGAATAGCAAAAAGGCTAGTGCATTTGGAAGGAAGGAGAGTGAAAGATTTTATTCCTAGTGAGATGGAAAGCCATTTGGAAGGTTTAGATAAGTAAATGACATTATTTAACTTATGTTTTAAAAGGATTACCTTATTCCATCCACATCGATGTAAGTGGTAAATATTCATCCTTTCTGATGGCTGAGTAATAGTCCATCGTATATATATACCACGTCTTCTTTATGGAACTGGAGGGTATTATGCTGAGTGAAATAAGTTAATCAGAGAAAGACAATTATATGGTTTCACTCAATGTGGAATATAAGAAACAGGGCAGAGGACCACTGGGGAAGGGAAGGAAAACAGAATGGGAAGTCATCAGAGAGGAAGAAAAACCATGAGAGACTCTTAACTATAGGAAACAAATTGAGGGTTGCTGGAGGGGAGGTTGGGGTGAGGGGATGGGGTAATTGGATGATGAGCATTAAGGAGGGCATGTGATGTGGTGAGCACTGGCTGTTATACAAAACTGATAAAGTATTGAACACTATGTCTGAAACTAATGATGTACTATTAAGTTGGCTAATTGAATTTAAATTTTAAGAAGTACAAGAGAAAATAAAAGGATTACCTTAGCTGCCGTGTTACGATCAGAATGTAGAAAGTGAATGGAAGCAGGGAGATCAATTAGGGTTTTATCAAGATAATTCTGACCAGAAGTGATGGTGGTGCAGATTAAGGAGGTAGTAGCAGTAAAGGTCGAGAAGAGTGGTTGGATTCTGAATATACTTTGAATAGAGAGGCAATTAGTGGCAATTGTGGAGTACTAGAGAAAGAGAAGCATCCAGGAGGGATTTTGTTTTGGAATGATAAGTTTGAAATGCTGATTAGACATGTAAGTGGACATACAAAGGAGATACATGACTATTCAAGTTTGAAGGTCAGGAGAGAGATCAAAGCTAGAGATAAAAATTTGGGAATCATCAATATGTGCATTCTACTTAAGGTCTGGGATCAAATGATTAAGTGGTGTGAATGATGAGAAGGAAAAGTCCTAAGATTGAGGCCCTGTGGCAATTTAACATTTGGAGGAAGTGATCAATCGTTGAGCAAGTTGAGAACTAAGAACCCATCATTGTATTTGCTAAGTTGAGGTCCTACCATTGGTGATGTTGATGAAAACACTTGCATTGGAATTGTGTGGATACAGTCCTGATTGGGGTGAGTTCAAGACAGAATAGAGGGAGAGGAAATAAGGGTGGCAAGTAGAGAAAATTTGCTTAAGGATTTTGCTTCAAAAAGAGCAGAGAAATAAAGCAGTGTTTGTTAGGGGTGGACAAAAGAGAGTTTTCTTTTAAGATAAGAGATGTTACAGAATGTTGCGTACTGAAAGGAATAAGCCAGTAGAAGGAAAAAAATAATGGAAAAGCCAAAAAGAAGGGCAGACGATGCTCAGAAGTTCTTGCACTGGTGTGCTGCACGAACCTAAGTGGAGGGGAGGGTTGGCTCGATCCCCATGACTGTGTCTGTCCTCCAAAGTACACGCAGAAGTGAGCAGAACTAATGGGTGAAACCTTCCTTTTCTGGAGGATGGAAAAGGAGCCTCCTTCCCTCCCTGGTGCTTCAGAGAGTTTTGGTTGCCTGCCAGCTGGCCTACAACAGACCCACAGCGCTCACAGTCAAGCCTCATTCTCTATCTTTCCCATATTCTGCATCACAAAAGCTGAAGCCAGAGGAGGACATAGGATTGTCCTTATAGGATGAGGCATTGTAAGAAACGGAGCAAAGGCAAAATTCTCACAGCTGTCACTGCTTCTCACAGATAATGGCCCACGTCTCTGTCAAGTGTAATGTAGAACCTTACCCTAGAATAAGCATAATAAATCAGTGTCAGGAATGAAATAGCGACTCCACAGGGTGGCTCTGTGAAAGGGAAGTTTGAGGAGCCTTTTTCCCTGGCATCTCACAGAGATTTTAGACCTCAGGCTATTATTAGTCTGGTAGGAAGAGCTCTTGACAGCTCCTAATAATATGAATGAGTAAGCAGCACTGCCCAAACGGGCCTTTGCTCTTCAAGAAAAGAACACTGAAGTGCTTTCAAGTCTTGCTTACTAGGTTCTGAGCCTTTTGTTGGCTCCTCTCTTGGCAGTGCCTGGAGTGCCTGTAAAATCCCATGTGGTGGCAGAGAGCTCTGGGCATGTAGACTTGTACATTATGATTCACACCTTAATTGGATCCTGCTTGCTAGGTAAATGCTATAATCAAAACCTAAATGGAATAAATTAGCTATAAACTCTTGGTGTCTTCTGATTCCTGAGCTACCCCCTGTAGTTTTATGATCACAGTGAGTTTTGTATTTATCCCAAAGTACAGATTTTCCACACCCATGATTTCAGGTTGTAAAGATTAGACTTGACTGTGGCATTATTTCTCCCATTCCTCCTCAAATTCTTGGCCTTTTAACAATGCAACTCTTTTCAAAAGAAAGATTACTAATATAAAACTAATATAAAACAGGTAAGAGCAAATGAACATAACTTCACAGTTTAATTAATCCTAATTTGGATGGAAATGTATCATCATTTAAAGAACTTTAGGAGAGAAGAAACATACCTTGGAACCTCTGTTCTCCATATATGTATGTATGTCTATAATATTTTTATGATTTGAATTCTATTTTCTACATATTTTTGCACAGTCTTATATTTATACAACCAATAAGAAAGACACAAGAAGATTTTCATTTTGGGTCACAGTAGATATGTAGTTAGAAGACCTGGGGTCCAAGTCCCAGGTCTGCCACTTATGGGTTGTGTGACTTTGGTGATTCACTTGATGCCTTGAGACCAGGCTCTCTTTATCCACCACCCTAGAAGTGTGCACTTTCTTTATGACTTTTGCTCTTGCCCCACTTCTTGATTTTTTTTTCCCTCATAGAAAGGAGAAGAGATAAAGGATTAAGAAAGATAGTAAATGTTGATTAAAAGGAAAACTGTTACACTGAAAAAAATATGTAGTGGGAATATTCTCTCTCATCTTCCTTCCTTCCTTCCTTCCTCTTCTCCTCCGTCCTCTTCTTCTTCTCTTCTTTTAATAGAGAGGGAGGGGGGAGGGACAGAGAGAGAGAGAATATTAAGCAGGCTCCATGCCCATCTTGGAACCTGATGTGGGCCAAATAGGGCCTTGATCTCACCACCCTGAGATCATGACCTGAGCCAAAAACAAGAGTCAGACACGTAAACAACTGAGCCACCCGGGAACCCCATCATCTTTCTTATTTTTAGGCAGCAGTCCCTCTTTCTTTCCCAGAACCACTCCCTCATCATAGAATAGAAATAAAGGTCTTCAAAATCACATGTACTTTTGTCAAGTGAATACAAATCTAAAAAGGAAAAAATGGAGTTTTTAAAGGAAAAGAGGTTCCTCCCTTGCTTTTTCTTAGAGCTTATTTATTTTAGAAAACTTTTATTTTTGCATTCTTTCTTTGTTCCTTTGATATGTATGTAAATCTCTCTAAAGGCTAAAGAGCCTTTTGCCAGCTTTTCCATCCAAGAATGTCTTTTTCAAGAACCTGGGCACCATCTCTTTGAACATAAATCTCAAGGAAGAGAAAACCTCTATTTCCCATCTTCATGGGTATTTAACTTAGAAGGCTGGCTCTAAATTGTAATCACCTATCATAGAGATATGAGAACTTTTATTACTCTTTTGGATAAAGGCAATTAGTGAACATAAATGACCATTCCAATCAGCATGTGAATTTAAGATGAGTTATGTGTAACAGGGGGTGTTGTCAAGGAAAACTTTAAACTTCAAAGAAAAGTGAGATTGAAAATAAAAAACACTTTACTGTTCTGTGTTGCATATGTGTAATAATATGTGTGTGTATTGGTTAATATCAGTAATTCTTCGGTTACAATGCCTTTTTGACTTTCTTGTTTATAGAATGAACTGCTATTAAAATAATATGGAAGCATTTCTAGAAAATGCTCCTTGATAAGAACTTGATATGCTTATATACATCACAGCACAAATCTATCCCTCTCAATCCAAACGTGGTCATTGAATATTCTCTTTGTGTCTGAAACCATTAAGTTTTCCGGTGGGGGAATGAGTTGTTATAAATTTAACTTTTGACTTCAGGAGTTTAAAGAAACCACACTAACATCACTGAAACAAATAGAAGCCAATTGGATTGTGCTGGCCACCCATTAGTCGAGCTTAATTAATCAGAGCTAGAAATTGGGAGGATCCCAGGAATCTAATGGGATTCACAGGGAAGCATCCCTCTTCCTCCTCCTCACTGCCTCACCTCCCAACTTGTGCCTCATCCTTGATTGCTGCTTTTTACCAGTTGAGATACGTGACTGATAGTTTTCAGTGGGCCAATGACCCATGATGAAAAATAACCTTTTCTCTAGAAAAGACAAGCTTAGTTCTGCTATTTTTGAAATTTTTTATTTTTAAAATTCAGTGTACTTAATCATTACTGCAGACTTTTACCTAATTTGCAAAAAAAATAAAATTAAAAACTATTCAGAACACAGATTCTTGTTTTATTTCCAAAGTGAAAATTAGGACAGAAACATCTAGAGAAAGAATTCAAAAATTGTACCTTTTGTACTATGCATCTTTAAAAAAAATAGCCATTCTTTTCTTTTTCTGAAATTTATTTATTTATTTCTGTATTGTCTCATTAGCAGTGATCGAGTCTTGAATCACTCACGTTGAATCTCCATGAAACTACATTTCTCCAGACAATACTTTGTAAATGTTATTTATGAATCTTATAAGTGAACGATTTATTTCATCTGTGTAAATGTTGCATTGCAAGACATAAATATATGCAGTCTAGCCATAAAAACTCTCAATATTTAACACTATTTTTTTCTAGATTTGCGTTCTCCACAGTCATAAGTAAAAGCAGCTCTCCTTGCTGTTGTTGGATACATTGTCTTTATTAGAACATATAAATGCAACCTCTTTCTGAATTTCAGAGGACTGACATGTTTTACATAAAGGAACTCTAGTCATTAATTATATTCCTCTTGAGGGAGAGGAGCACCTCTACCTTCAACACGCCAGAAGCCGTGTGACCTCACACTGCCCAGCTGCAACCCCCTGAAGAAGCAGGAACTTCTCATCTGAGTCAGGCTGCTTCTTAGTCTTGGGCTGCAGCCAGCTGGCTCACTGTGTGTCTCTGGACCTCCCTGCTTGTCACATTCCTAGGCAGTACTGATTCCTCAGGGAAGGATGCCCATTTTGTTTGCTATGCCTTCCACTTATTACAGCAGAATCATCAACACAAATCAGCCCCAAATGTCTTGGAGGCTGGGATATCTTTCTCCGTCTGCATGAGAACTCCTCCACGGTAATAACCAGCGGACTTCAAAATTTTCTACTCCCATAATTTACAGTTTGAGAGGAACAGGGGGATTTAAAGATGTAAATTATAAGCCGTTTGGCCCTGCTTCAGGAGGTTGACCTCTACAAATGATGTCGCTTGGGCTTCTATTTGGATTCAGCCAATGGAAGACACTGATAGGAGATTGGGAGGGTGGGACCCAAGGGAGTTTGAGGTAATTTTCCCTTTTCACCCAACGTGACCAAAGTTTGGGCCCTGGTACATTTCTGCAGATGGTAGCTCCTGTTAGCCTTGTTTCTAAGGTTCTAATTCTCACTGGTTCTGGTTTTTCCCTGACCTGTCAGGTCTGGAATGGTAAAAGATTCCTGCTGTTGCTGGTCCCTGGGTGCCTCATCTTCCCTTCTTTCCTTAATCCTGTCCAACCTTCTCTAAATAGTCTCTTTATTAGATTCTCTTTTGTTCAACCTTTGCGTGCGTACTGGTTTCCTGCCAGAACCATGCTTGATAAAGCATAAGCTGGTTTAATTAAGTGTAAGCTCAGATATCACAATGCAATTTTAACTCAGAGTTCATTTTCATAGCACTTAGTAGTTACGTTACTAACTGGTACTTCAATTTCCCAGGAAAAGAGGGATGATTGACAGGGCTGGATTCTGGCATTCCTGGGTCCCTGGCCAAAGTCACATCCTAGTACTGACCAAACATCACCCTTGACTTCCTATCTTTGTTGTTTCTGAACTTTGCACATTTCCTGGTAGGTATCAGTCATTGCAAATAATTGTTAAGTAAATGAATGTTTGCATATAGTTTTACATTGTCATGTTCATAGTGCGTGTGCGACTTTGTATTTTTTTCACTCGGCATTAGAACACAATAATATCTTGTTATTAAAGGATATTTGATAAATATTTAGTGGAAATATAACAGTTCAATATACATTTTTCAGATGGCATGATAGATCAGCCCTCTACATTCTTTTGCCAAAAGGAGAAATGCTTGTCTTACCACTCTTGAGAGAAAGAAACTTCCAATTTTCTTTGACAGTTGATTAATTCAGAGACCGAACGGTTCATACACAAATCATGCCATTTTAATTCTATTTTCCAAAATTGCTATGTTAGCCTTCCCTATTAAATAGCCAATGCAGGAAGTCACATTGCTAGTATCAAACTAAAAAACAAAATAGCCAGTTATTTTAGTAACAAAAAATGAGTTTATTCAGGAATAGCAGAGAATTGCAAGTCAGGACATGCAAGCAATGGCAAAACCCTAGGCAAGTATGAAGAGACAAAGGGAAGGTGAGCTTTTATTAAATTTTAGGAGGAAGGTGGGGAAGGTTGTTTTGAATAGAAATTCATTAGAGAAGAACAAGAGTTCGAAGTTGTGTGGTTTCTCATCGATAGCAAGTGGTAATTAGTGTGCTGTTGGGGAGAGATCTTCCTTCTTTTTCTTAAAAGCAGAAGAGAAATCTTCATATGAAAAATGCCCTTCCTTGTCAAGATAAGAATGATCTTCCTTCTGCCTGATGGCTGTGTAGGCGGTGACCAGGGGGACGGGCATGAGAGCTCCCCCTTCAGGGCTTCCCGACTCCACTTTAAATGAGGCTTTTTAAAAAACTCATTTTCACCCCAGTTATGTCACTTTCAAAACCCAATAGTAGTAGGTTCGTTGTTACAGCCTCACCTGCAAGATGTGTTTGCACAGGGATTTGCTGCCTGTGCACAGAGTGGCCTCAACTGAGGCCAGTGAGAGAGTTATTTCTGCTCTGTTGAGGGTTATCACTGCTCTGTTTGAATCCTGGACTGGCCAGGTCTCTGCAGACCTGAGTGGACACCAGCAGACCCACATTCACCTGATCTGTAGGAGAGACATTAGTGTACCCCACAGCTTCTCAGCCCACTCCCAATGCCTCGAATTCTATTTTGAAAGCGGTGGTTCTCAAAGTTCGGTGCCCTGAACAGAAACATCAGCATCACCTGGAAAATTTTTAAAATACAAAATTTGGGGCTCCACTCCAGACCTGCTGAATCAGAAAATCTGTGGATGGGGTCCAGTAATCTGCGTTTAAACAAGCCTTTCGGGTAATTCTGATGCTAAAATTTGAGGACCATTTGCTTAAAACACAGATACTGAAAAGACATGTATTCATTCATGGAATGTGGAAGTTCAGAGTTGGTTTGATGGGAGATGGAAGGAAGTCAGAGGACGGATCTAGTCTTGAAGTGGGAAGAGGCCTAATGAAGTGGTAAAAAGTAGGCTTTCAGGGAAGCAAATGCCTCAGTCTATTTTATTTACTTCACAGAGAAAGCAGCCAAAAAAGAAGTACTTGACTATTCGAGTGAGTTTAAAATGGTCCTTTTTTGGGCAGGGTATGAAAAATGAGATAAGAGGGTCAGAAATTTCTGGAAGGGAAGATGTTAGTTGACAGGTGTGTATCTATCCAGGCATCCAGCGCTGTGGTGTCCGTCCTTCCAAGGCAGGGGGGTTTGTGTGTCACCCCACCCTTTCCAGACTCTCCAGCCCTAGCCCAGCCGAGTTGTTTCAAGGCTGCTTTTCCTCCCCCAAGCTATTTCTGAAATGCCATGAGGTCTTGGGAGTGCAGGAACCCATTCCTCAATGCTGTAGGGCCTACATCAATGCAAGATATTATGTGAACAGAGATCATTGTGGTAAGATTTACAGAAAACCCACTCCTTTTTCTGTCTTGGGTGATAGAATGTGCCCTACCTGTAAGATATATAGATTATCTCATAATAAAAGTACCATGTTATTAACCAATATCATAGTAATAATGACAATTTTTATAATCATTACTATAATCCGAGCTGGTTGATAGCCTCCTGAGATCTATTGAGGACTGCTTCTCCGTCATTAATGCTCGCAAAAACCACCTGGATCTAGTTACTGTGCAGATTCTGATTTTGTACATCTGGGTCATGACCCAAATTGGTGCCAATAATGTTGAGTCCCTGGATCACATTGTAACAAAGATATGAAGAACGAGAAAAGTTCTTTTCCCAGTAGGAAAAAAAATAGAGTGTCAATTTCATTAATTCCTACAACTACCAAGAACCTATTATTTCTGTTCATCACAGTTTCTCTGACAAAAGAAACTTATAGTGAGTATTATGGGATGTGCAGGCTAATTTGTACCAATTTTGCATGGCAGCCAAAGAATAAACGCACATGTCAGGCCTGCTTTAGATTCCAAATCAGAAATCACTCGTGATGATTAATGGTAGAATAATTAAGACTCTCCCATAAATTGTGAAAGCTTAAGTTCTCAAGACAGCTTTTATCCTGCAGAACTCTTGCAGAAGCAGTGTGCTCTTCAGAGCAGTGGGACAGCAATGAAAGGGGCCATTGCCGCTGTGTATACTAGAAGCATCAAGACCGTGACACTTTCTAAATGTCTGGGAAATTAGGTCAGCACTTTCCGATTAATTCAACAAGTCCTGCCCTACCACAAGTCCTGATCGTCAATTAAGAGCTAATGCTGATGCGTACTAACTACTGAAACTTAGCTAGTGATGACATCGAAGGAGCATGTAATGTCATGATATAGATGGAGAACTTCTAAAAACTGAGTGGCTAACGCTGTTCTTGCATGGTGATGGGATATTATCCAGTTGCCTTTTAGTGGCTGTGACAATCAAACAAAATTTTCTCCTTTTGAATTTTACTTAAGACTTCATTTATGATGCAAATCAGATGATTATAAAGTTGTACAAAGAGAATAAATATCAACTAATTTCCTTTTTACTGTTTCATACTTAACTCATGATTACAATACATATATTTGCTGGACAAATGAGTAAATATTGACCTTATTTTAAAGAGAGAGGAATTGTCCTAATGTCACAGGTTTGCATGGTATCTACGTGATCAAAATTTAGAGTAAGAGGCTTCCAGTGTGGTGCAAAGCATGTACCATGCTGCTCTCCTGAAAAGAGTGAATAGCTTAGGTGAGGAAGAGCACAGAAGACTGAGCAGTCATGAAAGCTACAGTTATATTGATCGAGTAGTAATCATTTCACTATAACTCAACTTCAGTAGAGTTTTTTTTAATATTCATTTTTGTTGTCTGAATATGTTTTCATTTATCCTCTTAGTTCTCGGTTATATATAGATCTGTTGTGGAAGCCTTAAATGAGGGGAGGCCAGAGACCTTGTGGTAGCTGGAATTTTAAGATGGCCCCCAAGATTCCTGCTCCCTGGTATAAACGTCCTGTATAAGCCCTCTTCTTGAGTGTGGGCAGGAGCTGAGAATAGGATGGAATTTAATTCCTATGATCAGGTTACATTATATGGCATAAGTACAGAGATTTGGCAGGTGTAATTAAGGTTTCAAATTAGCTGATTTTGAATTCATCAGAAGGGAGCTTATCTTGGCTAGGCCTGAGTTAATCAGGTGAAAGCCTTAAGAGACTGGGCCCCTCCTAGAGGGACAGACGATCTCCTACTGGCCATGAAGAAACATGTCATGAACTGCCTGTGGAGAGTGACACCCTCTGGAAGATGAGGGTCTCAGTCCTACAGCTGCAAGGAACTGAATTGTACCAACAGCCTGATGACCAAATGCAGGCTTTAAAACATGTCCCTCTAATCTAAAGGGTTTATATCTGAGCAAAATGCTTCAGACTGGTTGAAAAGCAAGAAATTGGACATAAATTTGCACTTCGAGTATCACAGATGACTTCCGGCTGTAAACCAAATGAATTTTTCCCAGGGAAAACTTCTGCTTTCATTGATCGTTATCCAACAGAACACTGTGGAAACAAAACAAAGTAGAGCTGGGATTGGGGGACAAGGCAGTATTTTTCTGGGTGGTTTGGGCTTGCCCTGGGGATGACCGTGTATAGGAAAATCACTGTTTAGATTATGAATCTTGAGCCACGTATTAGTGAAACTGAGCTGGCATTAAAAGTTGAGATAGTAAACTTGGAATGCAGGGGGTAAGGTGTGTGTAAAAGTGGTCCCGATGTCTGCCAGCAGAATCAAACCTTCTTTGGAGGAAAGTTTTTCTAACCCATGTGAAGTAATTAAACAAAAATAAATGATCATTAAGCAATGAAGAAGGTAACCGATCAAGTATGGAAGTCAGTAGAAACAACAGACTACAAGACCTATTGGTCTTTATTTATCTACCTATTTATTATGTTATTTATTTACAATAAACTAAACATTAATAAAAGCACACTGTGAATATTTTTGTGCGAATAAATTTAAACTTAGACAAAACAGACAAATAACTACACAAATATTTGCAGTTAGCTGACTCAACTGACTCAAAAATACAGAGGGAGAAAATATCTTAGAACGTTTTCAAAACTCCAAGAGTGAAAAATTTTCCTACAATGTACTTCCAGCCCCAGTTGATTTTTAGAGTCCTATTCGAACACACTTTTAAGAAATAGATCTGTCTAATCTTAAACAAATCCTTTCAGAGAATTGACCAAAAATTCACTAGCTAATTCTATGTTGTTTGTATAACACTGGTTCCAAAGTAGAAAAGTACAGAATAAAAGAAATAAAAAAAAAAAAAAACACAAGCCAATCTTAATCCAGTGAGGTATGAGGAAGATAATATGCCACAATCAATTTGTATTTATCCCAGAAATGCAAGGGTACTTTAATATTAGCAAAATCTATAAATATTATTCGACACATCAACTAATTAGTTAAAGGAAGAGAAAAACACAGTCATCACTTTAAAGCATAAAGGAATATGATAAAAAGCAAACCCAATTATAATAAAATGATAATAATAATAAACTAGAAATAGCAAAAAATATCCTCAGACTGATAAATTATATTCACCACCTATGAACGAAAAAGCATCATTCTTAAAGGGAAAACACTGAAAGCATTTACAATAGAATCAAAAATACAAGGATGCCTACACTTAGTGCTTCTATGATCATTAAACTGTATGTTTTAGACAGTGTAGTAAAAATTAAAAAAGGACTTAAAATATAAGTATGGAAAAGAAAGAAAATGTTATTTTAAAGAGAAGATTATTTACATAGAAAACCCAATATAACCTGAGACATTGTTAGAAATAAGAGAGAATATCATAAAAGAGTATACCAAGAGTATGAATACAGCAAGATGGCAAGCCATTAGATCAATACAAACTTATTTATAAGGAGTATTGCCTAATAATGACAATTTCAATCATATGGATGGTCCATAGGACATAAGTTCATTTTTTAGGGAGAACAATCTCTCTAAGCCTGTTGGCGGGATCATCTTTAAAATCCTAGATTTCTGTAATTTTTTTTCTTTTAACCTCCCATCTTCAGACCAGTGGTGAGGTTCTGGATACCAATGTTTCTTCTGGTTTTATAGTCTCTACCCACTAATGGGTTCCATCTTTTTTTCCCATCCCCTGGAAAACTTAGAAAAGGGCTCTCTATTCTAACAAGAGCTAACTTCCATGATGTTATTTTCATAAGAGGCATGTTTCCCCTTCTCAAATATTCCCTTCTTGTGATTGGAAGATCAGTGCTTCCCAACTTTGTGAATTTGTTTCAAAGAAAGTTCACGGATCAGTGACACCTTAGCAGAATATGAGGGCAAACACATTGAAGTAGAGGTCAGGACCAGGGCTAAGTGTGTCACCACTCTTCCTCCAATGCTCTAGGACTCAAAAGACCTGAGTTCTAGATCTGTGGAAAGTCATTTCATCTCACTGATCATCTGTTTCTTCAACTGTAGAAAAGGTTTGCTTGTCTCATGGAGGTTAGACACAAATCAATGATGTTGTAAATGTGGTGGAATTTTGTGTACTAAGGTTCTGAATGAAATGGGAGTTGTATGGCCTTATGCATGTGCTGTTTGTTGAATTGTTCCTTTAAACTCTTTTCTGTGCAGTGCAATCCAGTAGTAAGATAGACATAAAAATCGTAAATAAATGTAGCCTGCCTTCAACCACCATGTAATGGAATTCAAAGACTAATTGCCTATAATCCTGAGACACAAATATGTATCATTAAACTTACTTAGAATCTTTTATTTATTTTATTTAAATTCAATTAACATATCATTTCAGAGGTAGAGTTCAGTGGTTCATCAGTCTTGTATAATACCCAGTACTCATTACACCACGTGTCCTCCTTAATGTCCATCACCCAGTTACCCCATCCCCCTCCCCCTTCCCCTCCAGCATCCCTCAGTCTGTTTCCTATGATTAAGAGTCTCTTATAGTTTTCTCCCTCTCTGATTTTATCTACTTTTATTTTTCCTTCCTTTCCCCTATGATCCTCTGTTTTGTTTCTTAAATTCCACATATGAGTGAGATCATATGATAATTCTTTCTCTGATTAACTTATTTTGCTTAGCATAATACCCTCTAGTTCCATACACGTTGTTGCAAATGACAAGATTTCATTTTTTTTGATGGCTGAGTAGTATTACATTATATATATATATATATACACACACACACACACACACACACACACGCACACACACATACACATACCACTTCTTCTTTATCCATTCATCTGTCAATGGACATCTGCGCTCTTCCATAGTTTGGCTATTGTGGACATCGCTGCTATAAACATTGGGGTGCAGGTACCCCTTTGGATCACTACATTTGTATCCTTGGGGTAAATACCTAGTAGTGCAATGGCTGGATTGTAGGGTAGCTCTATTCAGTTTTCGAGGAAACTCCAAGCTGTTTTCTAGAGTGGCTGCACCAGCTTGAATTCCCACCAACAGGGTAAGAGGGTTCCCCTTTCTCCGCATCCTAGCCAACATCTGTCATTTCCTGACTTGTTAATTTTAGCCATTCTGACGGTGTAAACTCACTTAGAATCTTTGCATCACAAGGAAATTGTGTTAAGGTTGCCAAAAAAATGCTTCTCCCTGTTTTACAGATGTGGAAAAGAGTAAAATAATTTGCCTAATGTTTTGGATATTGACTGTGTAGGAGATGTGTAATCCTGTTTTGGCAAAATTCCACTTGAGCATATTTTCTTCAGAGATAAATTGCCTCATTCCCAACCTGTTTTTAAAGCACAATTATTCCCAATAACTGCTTTGGCTGCTCTAAAGATGATGAAGCTAAATTATTCAGTGTTCTGTTTCAGCAACAGAAAAAGCAACTAACCAAATAAACAGATGAAAATGCTTGGTTCTCTCTGTATAATGATGAATTTCTACCAGTTTCCATGGAAAGCTTGAAAATACTTTATCACTAACATAACTGTCAGTCATTTGACTCTTCTCTTCAGTGAAGGCAGAAAATTTAAATTGCTGAGCAGAACTCTAGCCTTCCAATGTAGACTTTGTTGAACAATTCCTGTTCTCTGGGGAATATATGGAGATGATTCATATCATTCAGAGTCCATTCCTCATTCGAATGTGAGACACTATGTTACCTTCATTATTAGCTTATGTTCTTTTACTTTATTTCAGCATATAAATTAAATACCATTTAAATATCTGAAATTGAAGAAAGACAATCTTACAAGAATGTCAACATGAACAAGTGACTCAGGTTTGTTACAATTGTTCTTTCTTGTTTCTTAACTGAATATTTTTGGATTCGTTGTGGTAGTTAAACTCACTGATCTCACAAGCAGTGTTTCTCAAAAAACCTGGGAGTTTGGAAAGAAAAGTGTCCATTTTACACAAGATAGAATAAAAAAATATTTGTAAAATAAAATTATACTTTGATCTTTTAGGATTTTACGAGTATAATTTTATTTTTATAATTATTTTGTAATTATAAAATTGTATTTAAAATTTTTAAAATTGTATCATTGTAAGTTTTAAATTATAAAATCATACTTTTACTTTTATAATTATTACTTTATAAAATTATAATTTAAATGTTGAGTTAGTGGCAAAACCATACAGAGTAATTGTTTCAAGTTACTTCAAACATGCAATTTAATTGTTCATCTCAGTAAGGTATATCCCAGGGACAAAAAAACCTATAAAAGCACCATAAACTGTTTTCTATAATTATAATGTTTAGGATAGTTTTGGTTTTGTTATTTTGAGTCCATTGCATGTGAATTACAGGATAAACGAAATGAATAATTATGAGAACCAGAATTTTCAGTGTGGGTAAAAGACTACACAGTGGGTGGCTCAGTTGGTTGAACATCTGACTCTTGATTTCAGCTCAGGTCATGATCTCAAGGTCATGGGATCAAGCCCCACATCAGGCTCTGCACTCAGCAGGCAGTCTGCTTGAGATTTGCTCTCTTCCTTTGCCCCTCCCCACCATGTGAACTCTCTCTAAAATACATAAATAAATCTTAAAAAAAAAAGAAACCAAACAAAAGCTTAAGAAAAACCCCAATTTATTTCTAACCAATGAAAAGACCTAAAAACAATGGCCAACACAGTACCAATGATCATCCCCACTGCGTGAGCTGTGGTATCTAAATACCATCACTCATTAAAGAAGTTAGGAGTCCTTTGGAGAAATGGCTGGACCCAAGTTTGGAGAAAAAATATAAAAGATGAGCTTTGAAAGTCTTGTCAAACCAGAAAGTGAGAAATCCATCCAAGGACTCAGAAGCCACCATCGAGAGACTTCTATTGGCAAAATCTGGAACACTTTGACTATCACTAAGACTAATACCATCAATTCATTATTATAGTAAACATCACTGGTTACATTTGGAAGATATTAGGGAGTAAGTCATTATTCTGAAAAATAATAAAGAGAAGGAACTGAATATTTATCTTGCTTTTTCTTTATGGATTGATACACCAGGGAGAAAGTTGCTCCATATAGAGTTTTCCAATTAACAAGTAAAAAAAGGAACAATAGATTCAGAGAGTTGCCATTTTGGAAACCTTAATGAAATAATGAATGCTATCAAGAATTTTCAATAGCTGCTAATATACAAAACAAGAGATGACCAGGTATTTTCCATCTTCTGATGGGTGTACCCAACACAATTCAGGAAGTATTCTTGCCGAAATTCAACTTGGATCGTTCATCTAGATCTAACTACTAATTTATGGGAAACACAGGAGATAAACATTAAACAATTAAAGGGTGAAATCATTAAAATCCACACTCTGGGAAACTGTGGGAAAAACAACTCAGTTTTTTTTTTTAAACAAATTAATTGCAAGTGAAAAAAAAGGAAGGGTAAATTATAGATTAAAAGAGAGTTAGGAAAAAAGTCAACTGGATTTGAAATGTGTACCTTCTCTGGATCCTGACTTACAAACTGTAACCTATTTACCTGTGTGTTGTTTTACTGGGAAAATCTTAGCAGATGGTCCTTCCTTACTCACATTTGTATAAGAAGAGAGTGTTATTCATGTCTTTTGTTGGTATGAATGACTCCTTTTATATCATCTGATAGATGGTCATTTTCACCATGAAGGTGAACTTTTGTGGGTCCAGCTTCCTGCACATGACTCAAGGGTTCTCCTGGGGAATACAATCACAGCCTGGTGCCAGCTACTGTGACCCTAATACTTCAGCCACCCAGGCTGAAGCTTTTAGTGATCAAATTCACTGTGACATCACAGATATAGAGACCCTCCTATGGGTTCACCATTAGGGGCCAGGCCTATTTTCTTCTGGATCCCTCAGTACTTTAAGACAGGTGACACACTGAAATGGAGCAATTGAGGAGGTTTTATAGACTGTGAAGAAAGTTATGGTCAGGGTATAGAAAAACCAACTAGGGATAGTGTGGGATGTGGAAGCAAGGAATAGAGATGAAGTTGCCATAATCCACGCTGGCCTCACTGACTGCCTCCAGTAGAAGGGAAAGGATAAATCCATCTGTAATCTCCATAAGATGGTTTCTTTCACTGTGGAGAAGTAGAACCACTCAGAAAGAGCCCCTGGGAAGGAAAATTACTTCTCAGTCATTAAGAATGTTGTACGAGATACTTTTCCTGTGGAGGGAGAGGGAGAGAGAGAATTTTAAGCAGACTCCACACCCAACACGGAGTCTGATGTGGGCTTGATCTCACAACCCTGAGATCATGACCTGAGCTGAAATCAAGTGTCGGATGTTTGACTGAGCCACACAGACACCCCCCAAAGTATTGTTTTATATGTAAAAAAATTGAATGAATTTGCACCAAAGCCTCTGTTTTCCCCAAATCACCACCAGTTTATACCATCAAATTTTATTGTTTGCTGTAAAAGTTTGCGGAAAAAGCCTTTGCAAAATAGTGCAATAGATTGTATAAACAGCTAGTGATAGACTTAAGAGAGAAATTTCTCCCGGGTTTTAGTGGAGCTTTCTTTCACATCAGGTTTCTCACTGTCAAGAGAAAGGATTTGCAAAGAAGGAAGCTAGAGAAGCTTAGAATGAACACTGTGGTGTTGTATTGGAAACAGAGTCATCAGGATATTTTGATGGTTTTTAATACAGTTAGCTTTAAAGGTAAATGTCAAAGCAGTTAACCATATATATATATATATACACACACACACACACACACATTTGTGTACGTGTTTATGTGCGGTTATGCATACATCTATATCTAAGTTCTGCCTGATGAGCAGGAGTTGAAGGAACAAAATACAGTACCCAGATCCTGGTTCTAGATACCACTCTCCAATAGAAGGAATCAAGACTGTTCGGACACATAGCTGAAATAGGGAAAGTACAAGATCAGTCTGGAACATATTGTACCAAAAGTTAAGAAGCTGATAAAAAAAACGATGGAGACGTATTAAAGGACATAGGACCCAACTTAAGCCCTCAATGGCCATCGTGAAATAATGATAATAATGGATTATAACCTATTGAATAAAATATGAATTCACGAGTCCATAGTGATACAAATAATTTTTTTTTAATTATGGGAGAGAAGAGAAAGCTCTTCCTTAAAGTAGAATTCCAAAGAGTAAATATAAGAATGATGAAGACAGAAAATATCATCTGGGAAACACCACAGTAATTGCTTTTGGCAAGAATCATCAATGGATGCTAGAAAATTAGTGGCTGAAAGTGTGGTGGAAAACAAAATACTGAAACCATTTAGTCTTAATTTATTTCCCCATAAGATACATATTAATTACAAAGGGAAAAATAGTAATTTTATGATGGAGAAATAAGACAGATACGACTTGTTGGAGGTTGAATTGTATTCCTCCTCTCCAAATTCATATGTTGAAGCCTTTACCCCCAGTACCTCAGAATTTGACCTTATTTGGAAATAGGGTCATTGCAAATGGAATTAGTTAAGATGAGGTCATACTGGAGTAGGATGAGCCCCTAACTGAATATGACTGGTGTCTTTTTTAAAAAATTATTTTTTTATTTAATGAATTTAAATTTTAGGTAGCTAACATACAGAGCAATATTGGTTTCTGGAGTAGAATTCAGTGATTCATCACTTACAACACCCAGTGCTCGTCATAAGTGCCCTCTTTAAAACCCATTACCCATCTAGCCCATCTGCCACCCACCTCCCTCCATCCACTCTCAGTTTGTTCTCTATTGTTAAGAGTCCCTTATGGCTTGTCCTTTTTTCTTTTCCCCCTTCCCATATGTATATCTGTTTTCTTTTTTAGATTCTACATCGGAGTGAGATAATGTGGTATTCGTCTACCTCTGACTGACTTATTTCACTTAGCATAATACTCTCTAAGAGCTCCACCTATGTTGTTGCAAATGGCAAGATTTCATCCTTTTTGATGGCTGAGTAATATTCTATTGTATATATATTAAGTCTTCTTTATTCATTCATCAGTCAATGGACACTTGGGCTCTTTCCACAGTTTTGCTATTGTTAATAATACTGCTATAAACACTGGAGGCATGTATCCCTTTAATCAGTATTTTTGTATCATTTGGATAAATACCTGGTAGTATAACTGATAGAATGTGCCAAAAAAGACACAACGTAATTTCTGTTGGATTTTGCCCAAATGCATAATCTGAATTTCAGGACAATGACATGGCAGATAAATCCACATCGAGAGATGTTCTATAAAATAACTGGCCAGTATCCTTCAGAGGTTTATTGGTCATGAATGACAAAGAGTAAGGCATTATTCCGGATTAAAGAAGACAGAGAGGTGACACATAAATGCAATGCTGGTTCTAGATTGGATACTAGACCAGAAAAAGGCCTTTAGTGGAGCTATTGGAAAACTTAGAATGAAGTCTCTAGATCAGCTGATATTATCAAATCAATATTAATTTCTTAATTTTGATAATTATACTATAGTTATATAAGATGTTAATATTTAGAGAATCTTGAAGGAAGGTATATAGAAATTCTTGTTTTATTTCACAATTTTTTTGACTCTAATTTTTTTCAAAGTGAAAGTTAAGAACATTAAAACAAAACAAAAAAAGCAAAAACAAAAAGTCATGCCTTAGATGCAAACCAACAGAAAAAGTTTTTTTCCTTATCAATATGCAAATGAAACCGTTACAGTTCTTTGAGTGGATTAGAAGCAATTCTGGAAAATTATGTGTTATCCTCAAGGCCTTAAGCAGTATTTTTTTTCCAGTGTGACATTTTTATACTAGTAGCACAGTAATACATTCTCTTTGTAAAGACAGTCAAACTATATAAATACATACAGTCAAAACGAAAGTGCCTAGATTAGTCAAGACTTTCAGTTCCAAGTGAAAGATGTCAAATCAAATTAAGAAAAGTGAATTTATGGTTCATGTAACTGGGAGATTCAGAGACAGGCTGACTAATGCATGACCACTCAACAGACAACCAGATGCAAAGACCCAAGTGATTGGTCTCTCTCCCTCCTCCCCTCTCCTCCCCTCCTCTCCTTTCCCCTCTCCCCCCCTCCCCTCCCCTTCCCTCTCCTCTCCTCTCCTTTCCTTCCCTCTCCTCTCTTCTTCCAGTTCCTCCTAGTCCGAGTGGTCAGAGACTGGTAGCATGGCTTCAGACAGCTGGAGGTTAATCATACTCATACTGGTAGTGGCCCTAGAAAAAAGAGAGTGCTTTCTTTTCCCAACATCCATATATAAAATCTCAGGGAAGGACCCTGATTGGACCTTCTTAAGTCATATGACCATCCTTATCAAATCCTGTGGAAGAGAATATGTATTGTGTTTGGCAACCACATAAGAATCTTAAAGAAGGGGGGAAGAACGTTTCCCTAAAGGAAAGTGGAGGAAGTGATTACTAATCAGGTAATATCTATAGATGTCCCTCCCTCTAACCCCACTCTCTCTAAAGGGGTCACCCCTGTAAAAGTTACTGTTTGTTTTTTCAAGCTCATGTCCACACGTTTCTAATATGCGTACATATATATGCTTACACATACATCTGTGCATACACATGTGCATATTGATGTATGGGCATGTGCATATGTACATGTGCACACACATATACATACATCTCTGCATATGTGTGTAAGTGTATCGCTTCCTTTTTAAAAACATAAATTGGATTATATTATATGTATTTATTGTAATTTTCTTAAGCAGTATTATATCCCAGCCACCGTAGCCCAGTAATTTGGTGATAAGATTCAAATATTCCTTCCTTTATGTTACTTAAAAATTCTTCCTCTAAGACTTCTTCTCTGATTTTAAATTATTTTAAATGACTTCAAAGATAAAAATCAACTCTCTGATTGCATTTAAACATGGTAAAATTCAAGGCACATCGCATTATCTTAGGAAGGACTTCACTACATTGCCTTGATGGTCACAGAAATGTTTATTGGCCTTTCAGATTACTAGGCAACACTGATGGTAGACAGAAGTCTTTTGATAAAACCACATTATTTCTTAACACAGATGGTCTCTTCAGCATTCCTGATGAAGAGAGCTTAAATCTCTTTTCAGAGATTAGTAACACATTTGGATAGAAAGGTTGGTGGTATGTATAATGTGCATATGAGATAAAGTCAGAATGTTCATCCTTTTAAAAATGACAAGTTTCAGTCTTCTATATACACTGGATTTCTCAAACCTTAGTTTTGGTTTTGTTTGCTTTTTTGTTTTTGTGGGGCCCAAGGGATGTGTAGTAGGGCTTGGGAAATGTCTCAAACCATAAATGAAACATATCTAATACAGAGACAAATACTATTTCACAGTGTGGTTGGTTATTTGGTGTTGTTACAATGGTAGCTGGTCGACAGTCCCTACCATTTGGCATGTCTGCAATTTAGAGCAATAGAAAGGTTGTACATACTGAGACATTCAGGTCAATAAAATATTAGAGGAAACATGACTTGGCTTGTATTCTCTAAAAGGGAAAATAATGACGGTATTTGTGTGTCCATTCAGGTTTTCCATAGGACTATGATACACATCTATTAGTTATAGATGAGTGTATCTATTGCTTCTCAGGACAGCCACATCCTAACGTGACCCCCAGTGAGTCACACTTTTGTATAACATCCTCCACTTGAGTGTAGGTGGGTCCTATGACTTGCTTCTAACCAACAAAATATGGCAAAGGGTGATGGGATGTCACTCCCTAGATTAGGTTACCCTATAAAGACCTCCTCTTAGCAGATTGAACAGACTACTCTTGCTGGCTTTGAATAAGTAAGCTGCCATATGCTGACGGCCTGTGGAAAGTATTGAGAGTGGCTTTTGGTGAATAGCCAGCAGTAGGACAGGAACCTCAATCCTACAGATACAGAGAGATGGATTCTTCCAACCACTTGAAGAAGGCTGGAAGTTGATCTTTTCCAGTAGAGCCCCAGATGAGAATACAGACCCAGCTAACACCTTGATTTCAAGTAGTGAGATCCTGAAATGGAGAACCCAGCTAAGCATACCCAGATTCTTGACCCAAGGAAATCCAAGAGATACTAAATGAGTATTGCAAGCCATTAAATTTGTGGTAATTTATTGCACACCAATGAAAAACACATCCTCTCCTTGCTCAAATCCTTCTATTATCATGAAATACTTGACCTTACTTCATAGATGACCACTTATTTGTCATTCATAAGAGGCATGGAGTGGTTCCTGGTTGTTTTTTTGTTTTGTCTTATTTTTTCTAACAGATAGAAATGATAGATGTTAATGTAAATTTAAACATAATCGTTATACACAAACAATGGCACATTTTCCAGCACTAAAAATCATATATTTAAGGAGTATTCACTGACATGAGAAAATGCTTGTGGCAAAATATCATGCTGCTCTCCAAACCCCATATGTTTTTCACATTTCTCAATCCCTTCCCAGGGGCCATATGACTATTCTATGCCATTTACAATCAGCAGAAATAAGTTCGCTTCCAGATTGAGGTAGTGAAAAACCTTTGTATGATGTTAATTCTTTCTTCCCCAGTGATGACAACTACTGTGGCCACATGCTCCAGATGGCTCAACTAAAGATGACAAAGCTTCCTTCAGCCTGTGTCCTGGAGACACTTCTGGAGAGGAGTGCCTGCTGTCCTGTATGGTGAGTCTTGCATGATGGAGAAAGATTTGTTGTCATAAATCACTGGGATTTGGGGGTTACTTCCACAGCATAATCTAGCTTATCCTTATTAATTAAATGGTATTATAATAAGTTTAACATACATGATAAAACATGTTTTGTACAGAAACACAAAGAAAAAGAGATAGAATGGGATGTTTACTAAAAAGTCAATAGTGGCTGTTTCTAGTTGGTGAGCTGAATGGTGAAATTACAAGCAATTGTGAATTTCTTTGTCATATGACAAGTTTTCCAAAACATTTGTAGCAAACACACATATACATGCATGTGTGCGTGTACAAGCACACATGCATAATATCTAAGAGATAAAGGCCCTTTTTAACTGGAATTACCAATGAGATACCATAACGTTTGTGTACTTACAGTTTTCTTATATCTAACTCTCCCTAAGGGCTAAATTCTACCAACCACCAAGATAACATGTTATCTTACACCAAGATAAAAAGGAACAGTTTGATATTACTATTAATGTGAAACTATTTGTGTATTTTCAAGGCTTTCAGAAATAAAAATAAAGACCTAGTTTCCATTGGAAAGAAGTAAAAAGGGAAAAGTGGGGTATCATAAAATTGTCTTACTTACCAGAGCAAAACTGTAAACCATTACTTTCTTTTTCTTATGCAAGACTCCAAAATACCAAAGGCTAATGAAATCTAAAAAAATAATGTAGCAACTACTTAGAAGTATAATTTCTGACAATTTTCAAAATCCTGAAGTCTTCAGATTTCACCACAAATGGATAATGTCTGAGAGACCACTTTTAAAGTATTGGAAATAGCTAAATGTGGTTCATTCTAGGTAGAGTTAATATTTCCCATTTAGATTCTCTGCAATTAAAAGAACTTGATCACACACAGGGAACCAAAAGACAGAGAGCAATGGATCTGACCTCGGGCAGCATCTCATCTATCAACTAGTAGATTTTTTTTTTTCCATTTCATGAAAGCAATCCCTATTCTTAGCTTAAAATTGGAGAAATCCCAGGTAATACAATATAAAACTTTTATAGAAAGTGGATTATTTAATAGAACATTGTACCTGGCCAAACTATTTCTCAACCCCAGACAATGTGGCAGATGGGTCTGGGTCTTTTCTGAGGACTTCTCAACTGAATAAATCAAATGGGTTTTATCTTGAGACTGTGCTTTGGGGCCGGTCTTCCTTTCTGAATGCAACCACACACATGCACACACATTCAGTCACTCACTCACTCATGCATTTTATGGATAAGAATACCTAGAATTTGAGAGCAGCAGAAATGTGTCCTTGACCTTCATTACTCTGGAAAGTTAACCGGAAATGGTTTTTATAGCCAATTGTGCTTGATTGAATCATATATATAATGAATGATTCAGATTATTTGGACGTTCCTGCTGGTGTTTTTATTCTTTGCTTAAAACCTAGTTAACATTCCAATTCTAGAAAGGTGACTTCTACTTTTGCCTCAACTAAATTCTGATTTATGAAACAATCCATAAAGTGTCACATATCACAGTATATTCTTTGCTTCCCCCAGCATAATTAGCAAGGGATCAAATGCCAAGCTGGCATTACCTCATAAGGAAAAAATATGACCACACCATTTCTCATGGTGTGAAGGAATCAAACACTCTTGTATTCTTCCATTGCTAAGGCCCTTCAAGCAACACTAACGCAAAGGAAAAATTTTGGCTGTTTAAATTAGCTGATGACTACCACACACCTGGGGTTCTTCCTGGGAGTGATTTGATGTGTGTTTTCATCTCTCTCTGGTCGAGTGTTAGCTCTAATATAAACTCACCTGTACAAAAGACAGTTTACCCAGCCTCCTTTTTTCTTCAACCTAGAACTCTGACTTTCTTATCTATGCTTTTTGTATAACTGATGAAAGAACCAAGTCATTTTCCTAATTGTTCAGTTTTTACTAGCAAATATTCAGCCTTGAACAGAGGGTCTTTGTTGCAGAAATAATGAAAATAGGAGTTCCTCAGAACTCAAGTGAATTGCTTACTATATCCTGTATAAGCTGTTTGGTTAACGAGACCTACTGGCAGCTGGGAAGACAGTTGATGGGAATGCGGGCTCAATAGATTGCTCTCCTCCGTTCAATATTCAATAGTCGATGTGGAGTGGACGACGTGGTACAGGCAATTTTTTTTCACTAATTGGCTACTGATTTTATATTGTGTTTCAAATAGAAACAATATAGAGACACCATTCTATTACATTCTAGTTAAAATAAATTCTTTTTTTTTTTTTAAGATTTTATTTATTTATTTGACAGAAAGAGCCAGTGAGAGAGGGAACACGAGCAGGGGCAGTGGGAGAGGAAGAAGCAGGCTCCCAGGGGAGGAGCCTGATGCGGGGCTCGATCCCAGAATGCTGGGACCACGCCCTGAGCCAAAGGCAGACGCCTAACGACTGAGCCACCCAGGCGCCCCTAGTTAAAATAAATTCTTAAAACTTGATTCCAAAAGAGGAGGACAAACAAGGCATTTAAAGAGCTAGATAAATATTCTTACCTACCGAGCCAGACAAATACTTTAAGTGGTCTTGGTTCTTCTGTGAAAAAATGAATTTCTGTGCTTTCCCCCAAAGACCCCATTCCTTTCCTTTTTATCTGCATTGATTACATTTACATTATTCACCTACAAATAGATTTGTGGGCTCAGGAGATTCTGTCAATATCAATGTTCTATAACCTGGAGAGAGATGGGAGGAGAGTGAGGGGAGAAGAAGGGGAGGGGGGCCGGACAGAGTGAGTGCAATGAATTATTTTAACGCTACTGAGGGCTCTGAGGGAAGTTGAGTTTACTGTGTTCATGGTATACTAACGCCATAGCATGTAGAATCACTAGTGCTAGGCTGCAGAACACGGATTTGTTCTCTGATTGGCATATCCTGCCCAACATAGAGTGCCTTATAAATGAGATACTTCGCTCAGTAGATGCCCTCTCTTCAGGGTTTATGAGCTCCGAGGCCTGCACATCCCCTTCACTGACATTTCTGTTGCACATAGTGAAAGAAGGCAAGATTGTTTTGGTAGCTAAATCAGAGATTATTTAACTTCACCTGCCCCTAGACCCTCCTGGGACCTGTGCATATTAATCCAGAACCTCAAGGCACATGTCAAACATTGATATTTTTTCCGTGTGTCCCAAGTATTTCTAAAGTCAGGAAGGATTGTGAACTCTTGCACTGAAAAATGGTCATGAAAGAACAACTAGGCAAAGAACCCAAGGAACTTGGGGTAACATGGCCTGACTCTAGTGCTCAGCTGTGCCTGGGCAGAGGGGTTCTCGAAACACTGGGGGCAATAGAGGCGCCCAGCTTTCCAGGTTCCACAGCAGAGACGGTACTGGGAAGAGTAAGCACCAGCATGGCTTTAGGGATGTTGGAGGACAGTACCCTTATGTGAGCACCTGGGTTCTGGACTTCAGCAAGTACCAGGAGCAGTGGCCACAGTGAGAGAGCTCACATAACATCCCAGACACAGAATTCTCTGTTACAGAAATGGCTGGGGAGGTCCCATCAGGGGAGGAGCAAAGGGGAAAATGTCACCTCTGTGAACACATGTAAGACATGCCCTGGAGATACCAAAAAATGACTTCAGGAAGAGCTACAGGGCTTGAGATAATGAGTGGGAACAAGAAATATAAATGTTGTTTATTATGGCTAATATGATCATATTTTCCCCTGGGCTGAAGGGCCCTATCAATATGAGGGTAATAAACTCAGTGCAAGTTTTGAAGTCGTAAACAAACTTTTTTCAGTGACCAATGAGGCAGATAATGAAAGTCCTCCAGTACAACATGGTTTGGCTTGGGCAATACACTTGAGTTTATCTTGTTTGCTCTCTTGGAAAAAAAAATGTGTTAGGGAGGCTTAGGAAGCTACATACATACCATAGTCGTTAAAAGTGCGGGGACTTAAATTAGTCTGAGTTCTGGCTCTTCAAGTAATTAGCTCAGTTCAGCTTTTTCTTCATTGAACTGTGGGAATTAAATGAGATAATACATTTTGATGTTCAGTTAGTACCTGGTACATAGTAGATTTTCAATAAATGATTAGATTTTTTCATATGCTTTAATATAATTCAGTGAACAAGACTGATTTAGAATCTTGATTAATATTTGGATTTGGCTTATTCTGCTTGGTTTTGTCCTATTTTGCAAACATACATTATGAAATATAGATGATAAGTTTTGAGCTATTTTTCAGTGGTTATGATAATAAAATGTACATCTTTAATTTATCAAGATGTATTTTTAACAATATTAGTCTTTACAAACAATGTCAGAACTTTGTATCAGTATGATTTCATTTCTCCTCTTCCTGCCCTGTGTTCTTGCTGTCATATATTTTACTTTCAAATGTAATAAACGTCACAACATATTGTTATTATATATATTTTAAATCAGAAAATTGCCTTTTAAAAATATGAATGCAAATTCTGAATATAGATAGCAAATACATATTAAAATGTACGTATATGTTTTCTGAGTATATATATTGAATCTGTATTAAAATTATAGATATATTTTGCTTTGGTTTTATTGACTTTCTAAGATATGTTGGTTGATATATTTCATAAATCTTGGAAAATTCTTGGGTATTTTGTCTTTTGATATTGTCCCAAAGATCTTGATACTTCCATTTTCTCATCCTTTTTGGGGGGAGTAATTAGTTTCTGTAATTTCTGTTGACCTCTTTCCAAGGTCACTGAGGTTTTTTTTCCTGCTATATCCAATCTTCTGATGTTTCTTCAAATGAGTTAACTTTTCAAGGTGAAAATTTTAACTTCGCATCTGGCATTTTCATTTGTTTGATTCTCCTAGCTTTCTCTGCTGACATTCTTGGTCTATTCTTTAATATAACATGCAGTATAGAGAACATTTTTATCTCCCTAGAAACATCACTGTGTCCTGTTGTAGGTGATCTTGTTTTACATTGGCACTGGACCTAAGTCATCTGTTGATTTGCTTTCTTTCAATACAGCTTGCCTCTTTTATTTATCTTTCCACTTATTTAAGTCAATTACTTTTTTAAATACTTTGTAGTTCTTAGGGTACTCATCTTTTGCATATCTTTTAAAAGTATATTCCCAAAAAGTTTTGATGCTATCGTACCAACAGGCACATGAAAAGGTGCGCAACGTCACTGACTAATGGTCAGAGAACTGAAAATCAAAACCACAATAAGCTATTACCTCACTTGTTAGGATTACTATTCTCAAAAAAATAGAAGATAAGAAGTATTGGTGGGATGCAGAAAAACTGAAAAACTTGTGCACTGTTGATGGAGATGTAAAATGGTATGGTTGCTATGGAAAACAGTATCGAGTTTCCTCAAAAAATTAAAAATAGAACCACCATATGATCCAGCACTTTCACTTCTGAGTATATATTCAAAGGAATTGAAATCAGGATCTTGAAAAGATATCTGCACTTCTCTGTTCATTACAACAATGACCAAGTTACAAAATAACCCAAATGTCCACCTACAGATGAATGAATAAAGGCAACATAGTACATACATACAAAGGAATGTTAACCAGCTTTCAAAAAGAAGGAAATCTTGCAATTTGGGACAACACAAATGAACCTATAGAAACTATGCTAAAGGAAATAAGGTAGTCACAGAAAAACAAAAAAAAAAAATTGCATGGCTTCTCCTATTTGAGACACTAAAATAGTTAAACTCATTAAACAAAGACAAGAATGGCGGTTGCCAGGGGTTGGGAGGACTGAGAATTGGGGAATTGTTCAAATGGTATCAAGTTTCAGTTATGAAAACTGAATTAGTTTTAGAGATCTGCTGAATAGCATTGTGATTATAGCCAGCAATTTTGTATTGTTCATTTAAAAATTTGATAAGGGTAGGTCTCACGTTAAGTGTTCTTGCCACAAAAAAAGGAAATAAGCAAACAAACAGAAAAGGGGACACAAGGAAATTTTTGGAAGTGATGATGGATCTATTATCTTGATTGTGGTGATGGTTTTCAAGGGTGTATACGTATGTCTAATCTCATCAAAGATGTATAGTTTTTGTATATCATTAATACTTCAATAAAACTATTTAAAAATTTCATTTTCTTATTGTTTGTTGCAAGTATATAGAATTACAATTGGTTTTTTAAAATATTCACCTTGCAAAATTTATAGTAAATTACTTATAGACTTGTTAAGATTTTTAATATAAATAATCATGAAATCTGTCTGACAGTTTTGTTTTCCTTTCCAATCTTTGTGACTTTTTTCTTTTTCTTACATTATTACACTAGCAAGGATCTGCAGTGCCATAATAAATTAAAATAATGAGAAGAATAGCTTTGTCTTGTTCCTAATCTTAGGTAAAAAGCTAGAACATTTCAGTACTGAGTACGATGTTACCAGTAGGTTTTGTTTTGTAGATATTCTTAGTTGGTTGAGGAAATCCCATGCTATTCCAAATTTGTTGACAACTTCTACCATGAATGAACAGTAGACTTTCTCACATGCTTTCATGACATCTATTAGATTGGTTATATGCTTTTTCTTCTTTTTTTTAGAGCAGTTTTAAAATTGCTGCTCCCTACCCACGCTGCCCCACATGCATAGCGTTCTCTATTATCAACATCCCCCACCACAGTGGTATATTTGTTGCAATTGATGAACCTACATCATAATAATCATAGATAATAGTATTATCATTTAAACAGTATATATCAAGTCATGGAATATATGATTTCCAAAATAAACTAAAAACCTACACGAATCTAGATTAAATTCAAGAAGAAAATCACCATTACTTATAAAATATTGACACATTTATAAAATATTGACACATTATTTATAAAATATGACACATCTTTGTTCGTTGAGGAAACATTTTTTAAATGAGGAATGTTGGACAGAATTAGTTTTAAATAAGATTCCGTTTAGGGGCGCCTGGGTGGCACAGCGGTTAAGCCTGTCTCGGCTCAGGGCGTGATCCCGGCCTTATGGGATGGAGCCCCACGTCAGGCTCCTCCTCTGGGAGCCTGCTTCTTCCTCTCCCACTCCCCCTGCTTGTGTTCCCTCTCTCGCTGGCTGTCTCTATCTCTGTCAAATAAATAAATAAAATCTTTAAAAAATAAAATAAAATAAAGTAAAATAAAATAAAATAAAATAAAAAAGAAGACTCCGTTTAAAGGATAATATTTTTGGACATGTTATTGATTGAAACTTAGTTTATTTTTTTTTTTAACAAAGCTAACTTAGTGTCATTACAGTTATAATCATTTCAGAAAGAAAAGGTTTATCATTTTATTTGTTGTTGTACTTTAAAGCCTTAAAATAATATGCAATTCCTTAACTAAATCTGAATAAAATGCCTCTTTTCAGAATGTTCCTTTATTCCATAGAAAAAGATATGGTGTCGTATTCGTCCTTTCTAATATAGTGTGTGTGTGTGTGTGTGTGTGTCTGTATGTGTGTGTGTATTTAAATTTATCTTCAGCTGTCAACTTCTAAATCAGTATAATAAAGCATTCTGAGGGGAAATCATATTTTTGATAACTTATCTAATATCTATGGATATTCCAAGGAACATTATCTTATTTTTAAAAGTCAATGTTGGCAAAAGACAAATATTTATGTATTTTAAACCTCAGGTTTATTTTGTTTGCCTCTAAAAATGGAAGCAAGAAGAAATAAATGATTATTTCAGTGATGCTGGAGAGCAATGTAAGAAACTCAGCTATAAAAATAATAAATATAAATTGGAATATAACATCAAGTCTTGACATCACACAAATACAGAAATCCTGAGATAGCCTGATTTATAGTTTTGCTGAGTCTAAATGGTTATTGACAATAATCACTGAGGAAAAGTTTTCACTTCCTCTATGTGAGCCGTAGGCTTTCAGCTTTTGAATCCATCTAGTTCAGCTTCCTCATTTCACAGATAAATTTACTGAAATGCAAATATTAAGCAACTTACCATGATTATATAATTGTTTAGAAATAGCTGGTCAGGGGCTTTTGACCTCCCATTTCATTAAAGTTGATTGTGTCTTAACTCTTTGATTTCAGTACATTTAATATTGCTCTTCCTAAGTAAGTATTCTGTTAACTATATTTGGTACTTTTGGATTTCTCTCATTTAAGAATCATATTATACTTTTTCAAGGATCAAACTGTCTGTTTCCTTAGTGTCCAGCGTTGCTTCAGAGTATGGACTTTGCAGTGAAACAAACTGAGTTAGTCACTATGCTATTTTTGTGATTTAGGGAAATTATTTAACCTCTAGAAGCTTAGTTTCCCCAAAGATAGTAAGCGCAAACTATTGCTTTTATTTTTAGAGTAAAATAAAAAAATCATGTGAGCTATATTATATTACTCAATCGGTCATGTATTATAAACCTTTGATAAATATGAAGATGATTTTCAGATATTTTGGTGAAAAGACCAGAAAATCAAATAACTTACTTTTAGATAATGCTGTTCAGTACCATTTTTTGCAAGTATGAATGATTGCTATAATAAAATTAAAAACCAAAGTAACATTTACACCTTCCTTGAGGAATGTATAATTTACTGAAGATAGCTAATGAAGATAGAAGATAGGTATATGGAGTTGGGACTTAAGAGTAGGAAAACAAGATTTTGAGAAGTATTAATTTGGGTAAGGCTCATGGAGGATGTAAGCTGAAAGAAGAAGAGAACCCAGTTTGCCAACATAAAGGGAGAAGGACATTCAAAGTAGTAATAACAGCAGGTGAACTAGCCCAAAGCTTTAATTATGGAAACCAGATGTATAGTTTCTGACTGTAGGGTAGTTTACCCAAAATAAATTTTTAAATTCATTTACTCCTTATTTCTACTGTTTTAAGATAGTAATGCCATAGAACATAGATATTATAAAGTGACATAAAAACAAAATAAAGTGATATAAGAGTCAGAGGGAGAGACACTTGACCATATTTACTGCCAAGAGAAGTGTTGTTTTTTGTTTTTTGTTTTTAACAAACATTGCTGTGATGAGAAGTTTTGTCATTTCCCCTTGACAGGCTCTGGATCTTTCTCCAACCTTGTTCTTCACTTCCTTCTCCTCCATTGTTATTCTCCTGCCACATAAATATTGATTGAGTAATAGTTTGTCATCCATAGCAACATGGTGCTTAAGCACAGGAAGAATACTAAACTGAGGTGATCAAAATCAGGTTGGGGTTTAAGGTTATTATATTGCTTATTTGATAATTTTCTTTAAAATATTCCATTTGAATTGTGTGAGGCAAGTGGTTAAGTATTTTACCTTTAATATATAACCTTGTATGTATTGTAGTATATACACTATAGTGGGATAGTAGCATTTGGAAGACCTTAGGTAGAATTTCTTACTCCAATTTTGTTTTCATATATTCTTTAAATATTACAGTGATCTACTCCAAAGGATTCACTAATTAGTATAAAAATTTTAAAAATAATTTTTCATTGGTGAAATGAATGAAGCTGAAGTTACATGATTGGCTAAAACAGTGGTATAGGCACCATCACCTTCCACGATCCAAGTACAAGCCTTAAGACTTGCCGCCTAGCACTACACCGTGTAGTGTTGCAGACCTTAGAGATTCATTTGGTAGCATGTATCCTGCATTTTCCTGTTGCTTGTCCCAGAAAATGTTGGATGACCTATTGGTATATTTTAGAATGAGGATCTCTTATGGTGGGCTTGTTGGAGTGTATTTGGATGGAGATTTCTTAGTGGCGGAGCATAAAATAACAGGTTGTGTTCCTGTTTTGTATCTTCCTGCGAATAAATGTTCATAAGTTTGTCATTTGCTTTTACTATAATGCAACAGACAGATTATTGGGGAAGGAGATGCATGGAATTCTCTTTCTTCTAATCACCAGAGGTGACAGATATTTACCCTGAAGAACCTGGTATTACTAATTGCCAAATGGGCTGAGATAAGTGCACAGCAGCCAGTCAAGAAAATATCTTTGAAAAAAATATAAAAATAAATTTCACATTTTCCCCTAAAACCTCAGTGTCTAACTGTCCTGTTGATGACCTGACTTTTTCTGCCTTCTCCCATGATCATTCATAACATGTGAGGTCAACTATAAAAACAACAACAACAACAACAACAACAACAATAAAACCCCACAACTGTATCATGTACTTCTTTTTAAGCATATTTTAATAGAAAACAAGCTATGGACCTGAAATAGAATTGTACCATTTTTTAGTACAGATGTGCTAAGGTCTATTAAGAGAAATGAAGGACATCAAGCTGTTGGACTTGGAAATTTTCGAGATTTTATTGGCCAGCAGGATGAGAGTAGGAAAAGACAGAAAGAAGTCATGATACAAAAGAACAAAGATCATTGTCTTGAACAACAGAGTGTTTTTGAGCCCCTACTGTATAGAGAAGACTGGCAGGGAGGTAGAAGATCTAAAATGGAGCTCCAGGCCTTTAAGGGGTAATAACAACAGAAATGTAAGTAGAAGACAATGAGGAAGTCTCAGATGAGAAATCACTGTGTGTTAAATCTTAGGTGAAGACTAAACAGACCACTTTCCCTTCCTTTTCTTTGTTTAATCAAGGAGAATTTCATCTCCTCTGCAGAAAAGAGATGGTGTTAAGAAACCTATTTGGAATCGAGGTATTAAGAAGTATAAGGACTGATTGAAATGACTGTAAATGGCACAAGGATCTCTCCAGAAAGATCCCTTCCTCCTTGAGTTCCTATTGTGTGTTTTGAGAGCACTCTGGCTTTTGGTCCTTTTATTTCTGACCAGTATTTCTTGGATCCAAAGTGCACTCAACACCCAAATATAATTTTAATATAAATGAGTGGAAGCCAGAGAAAAACTAGCTGGCACCCAACTGCTTTATCTACTTCTAAGAAATCATTCTTTCAGGAAAGAGCAAGCAAGACATTTTTAAATTAAAAACTGGGTGAAGAATTATTTTTTTCCCTTTTGGTTGAATGAGCTCTGAACTTTATAGTGTATTAGCCAAAGATCTGGGGTTTTAATTCACGTATTTTTATTCTTAATAGCACATCCCTCTGGTTATGTTTCTTAGCTTTTTAATGAAGGCTAAAAATGCCCTTTTTTCTTCCCCTTGTTCCATATACAAAGACATGTTTTTTAGTTGCTGAAGACCTGAAATTGTATAAAACTTACCTTTCCCAGTTTAAAGCTTATCTAAGGCAATTAGGACTTAAAAAATATATATCAAATGAGATGAGATTAAGGCAAGAATCTAAAGGAGAGGGGACCTGTAATGTGACTCCTAGATTAGCTCAGGATAACTTATGGGACAAATTTAAAGTATCTTCTGATATCTCTGGTGCCTAAATCAACAATAAAATAATTATTACTTGAATATTAATGATGTGCCCCTTCTTCTCTGTATAATTTAACAATAGGAAACAGAGTGAAAAGAAAGAGTCTGTGCACCCTCAGCTACTTCTGACCTATTGGAGTTTATTCTCTTGCATTGCTCATATATAGAGACCTTGTAGATATAGTCCAATAGTCCCTGAATCTCCTAGTACTCTGGGGTCTCCCTTTGCTTTAATGTCCAAATGAAATAGTTCACACTTTGGGTCATGTAAAAATGGAAAGCATAACCCTTTGTTTATATTTCTCAAGATTCTGAAGATAGCACTTACCTTTTTCTGGTGGTTTTCCATCACTGCTTGCCTTGAATTTCTCTTCCTAACTCAGTTATTGATTCCTATCTGTGAAGATGCCTTCCCAGGCTGCTGTGCCACTTTATTTTGTTCTTCAAGTGGCCTCTTCACCTTCATTACTCATAGTACCACTAACACAAGGCTCTGGTGTAACAATCTTCTGCTGAAGGTTTATAGATAATGGAAAGACTGAAGCAAAGAAAAGAAACAAATGAAAACAACATCAAATATCTTGAATTTCACCATTCAGTTCCTCTCCAGAAAATTGTTTTTTGGTTTCCCCTGTCCCCCTGGCTGCTACCCCATTACTAGACTCCTTTACTGAGTCTCTCTCTCTCTCTCTTTTCTCACTATCAATTTTTCTTACACATTTCCCTCTTCAATCCCAAAGCAAATAAAACTTCTATCTTGAGCACCCCCATCAGTCACGTTACAAATCTGTTTTATCCAAATATGAGATAATTATAATACTTCTGCTGGAAAATGTACATAGGTATCCCATATCTATTCCCAGCCCCTTCTAGTGCCTATCATGTAGGGGCTAAAAGTCCCAAAACCATATTTTGCGAACTCCTTTGTCAGAAGGGATGTGTCAATTGGATGCATTACACAGGATTTGGAAGATGGAAGGGAAGTAGCAGTCATTTTCATCCAACACCAGTGGGCTTTAGCAGACAGATTTTATGTAGCAACAAAACAGCTCATTTGCCAGATGCTTGGGTGGCTCAGTCAGTTAAGCGTCTGCCTTTGGAGATTTCTGGGATCAAGTCCTGCATCAGGCTCCCTCAGCAGGGAGTCTGCTTCTCCCTCTACTCCTCCCCCCTGCTTGTGCTCTCTCTCTCTCAAATAAATAAGTAAACATCTCTAAAAAAAAATCCTCCTCATTTCCCTACTATTACTATTTTGAGGGGTTGTAGAGAAGTGGTTTCCTGAAATTTTCTGAAACTGGATTTAGTGATTTTCTAGCTCTTCCAACAAGTTTGTAAGTATTTAATTTCCACATTCAGATCTGTACCAGTTAGCTATTTCTTTACAAATGTTGCTTACTAATTCACCCCCAAAATTCAGTGGTTTAAAACAACAACCTATTCTCATGTATCTGCAGTTTGTCTGGGATTGGCTGACCTAAGCTGTGTGTGACTAAGCAGTGTGGCTCTTCTTTAAGCTATCTGTCCAGCTGGTCTCGGCTTGGCCAACTCTATTCCATGTATGCTCAGTCTTGGGTCTCTTGGAAGAGGCAGCAGCCACCTAGCTGGAGTGAGAAATCTTCTAACGGCAGTGGCAGAAGTACAAGGGAACAAACAGAAACCTGCAAGAGCTCTCAAATCCTGGTTCAAATTGGTACCATGGTACCATGTTACTTTTGTCTACATACCACTGGCCAATGCAACTTACGTGGCCAAGCTCAAAGCCAAGAGCTGATGGGGCATACTTTGTGCAGAAATTATGTCAATGGTGTTCATAATAAATATCCAAATTTATGGAAAGACTCATGAGACTCTGCAGAATGTATTCATGCAAGATTTTAATAATAAAAAGGTACGGTGAAGCAAGAGAAAGAAAGCACAGGTGCATTAGAGAGGGCCAAGTTACTCAGAATTAGCTTGGTCTCTGCATCATAACCACCAGGAGATGCATGAAGTACCTTGATTTCAAAGAAGCCATGGTCTCATCTGAGGAAGAATGGTATTTTATACCTCATTGGTCATATAGCTAAAACCAAGCTGTATGGTCAAGCTCAATGACAGAAATTCAGATAACATAACCAAAACCAGGTGTAAACCACCAATACTTGCATTGCCTATAAAAAACGCTGACAAGTTCCTATAGGCTTTCCTTTGGTATGTTCTGAACTCTAACACAGGACACTAATCATTTGTTTGTATATTCTGTTCAGGTCTGTTTAAGGGTCAAAAACATGATTCCAGGAGTTCCTGGAGAAAAGCATAAGGTTGCAGTGCACACACTCCACTAATGATGAGGTCATGGCAAAGACATGGAGAATTGAAGCCAATCATTCTGTCTCTTATAAGACTGGCTATACTTGGAAACATAGAAGGTTTCCTATTTCTTTGCAATGAAACCTGATGGACACAAGTGAATGTTTAAATATAAACCTTGAAGATTAAGTTAACCCAGTCAGTAAACTATACAATCAAAATTTGACACAAGGCCTTCTGATTGCATAAACAATGTTCTTTTCACTTTACTCAGTTTTTGAACAAATATGTGATCAAGAATCAGAGCAAATTGCTAAGTTAAACTCTGAAATGGGTACTTTGGCATTGGCATTTGGCTGGCTTTACTTCTGGTGGCTTCTTAGCCACATTTCCATCACTCTCTGTCTTTCTTACACACACAGACACACACAGACACACACACACACGAGTCTTAGAGCCCTTTTGGTATATTGTGGATACTAAAATATCTAGTCAGCTATCCCATAAGATATGTGCTTTTCAAACTTGATGTACATAGGAATTACCTGCGTATCAGGTTAAAATGCAGATTTTGGATTTTGATTTAGGAGGTCAAATGTGGGCCTGAGCTTCCGCATTTCAAATATACTCCCAGGTATTGCGATGCTTCTGCTCTGATGAACTACTCTTTGAGGATCAATGCACTAGAGTAACATTTCTCTACATCCCTCATCTCTTTCCTCTCCTTCAAAACCTGCTTTTTCTGTATTGTATTCCTCCAGGTTCTTTTAGAAGTAACAATAAAAAATACTGCAAGTATTTCTCTTACGATAAATGAAAAAAAGTTTTTCTTAGATAAAGCTTTATTTATAACCCTTAAATTTTCTTCAAACATTCTAAGGAAGACTACATTTAAGACTTGATAGACTCTAAACATCCTTGTTGTTGCATCTCTGGATTAGGTTAGTCCAAAATGCAGACAAGACTAGACTGGACTAGATTGCCTAACTCTCTGCTCTTCCTCTATAGCTGCTAAACAACCTTCTCCCCTAACATCTTGGGCTAGTTCTTCTTTTACTTAATATGGAAGATTTAAAAAAAAAAAAAAAGGCCACAGATTCTTCTCTCCTGCTTGCATGACTTTGCAATGCAACTTTCAGCTCCTTCCGTCAAGTGAGTATTGTCTATTTCTTGATCCCATAAATTTGTACTAGTCTTCTGACTTGCTTTAAACACTAGAAGGTAGAAACACAAATTGTGTGATTTCTGAGCCCGGATTTCCAAGAAACTCTTCATGCTTTTTCTTGCTTTCTTGGGACCCTGAACAAGTCTAGGCTAGCTTTCTGGCTGATGAGAGACTTCTGGTTCAACCAAAAACCTGCCAAGCCCCAGAAGCAAAGCCATCAAGCTGACTAGCAACTGACACAGACTCAAGAGTGAACCCAGTGAGATCAGTAGAACACACTCTACTGACCCACACAGAATTGAATTAAATAAATGGTGGTTGTTTGGGATGGTTTGTTACCCAACAGAAGCTGCTTGATACATTTAGGAAGGATTTACAAAACCTGATTTGTAAAGTCAGCTTTGCTAGGAATACTGTCCTGACCATGTGCCTTAGCTCTGGTGAGTACGTGGTATTTTGTTCCTGTGAACAATCCTTCACCTATCTTGTACTTCACTCAGGGTTAGTAACAGAACTAATTTCAATTTTTTCTTCCTTTGAACCTGAGTTCTTGCCCCATTCTGACAAACTGAGATTTTCTTTTGCTCTCTTGCATGTTCCTAAGCAGGACTCTTGACTTCAAGGCTTGGTCTGAGGGCTGGGTAGTGCCAAACTATCAGACCCTGGGCCTCACCTGCTAGGTAGCCTGGACCTCTGTACGTTTCCTGAGCCTTGACTCTTGGTAATCATTGTCTTTCTGCCAGGGTAACCTCTCTTCTTTTTTCTTCCAGAATTCACAAACTTCAGTTGCTTGACCAGTCTATCCCTATGGGCACCAGATTATATGCTCATGAGAGTATCTACTTCAGAATTCCTCATTGGTTCCCTATTATTCTAAGAACAAAATCCAAGCTCCTCACCACTGCTTACTAAAACCTTTATGATTTGCCCTCTATATATCTCTCTAGCTCTATCCCTCATGGCAATCTCTTTATTCTACCATCCTGACAGTGAACCACCCGTGTGAATTCCTATGAGTGCCTTAGCTGTGTCTTGTTTGTCACAGGAGAGAATTTGTTCACATTATCTCCTCCACCTGAAATGCCTATTTCCCTTTCCTTCACCTGCCCAGCCTCTGCTCACTATTTATGATCATTTCCCTGACTGATTAGATGCCTCCAAAGCACCTTTTTTTTATAGTTCTTGCATAGGAACTATTATACCTCATAACAATGTTCTTGTCAGTACGTATGCTTGGAGACCGAACTATCTAAAGGAAATGAGATGCTCTTTTATGTCCTAACTCCCAGTGCCTAGATCATCAATTGGTATTTATTTTTTCAGCAAAGTGTTTATTGAGCCAATACTATGTACCTGCTGCCGGGCTAGGTCCATAAATTGCACAGTGAGCAAGATACTCAATGAAGTCCCAACAGGTGAGATAGGTCATAAATAGATATTTAGGACGCCAGTTTAAAAGTCAATGAGAGCTGCTATAAGATTATAGAAGCAAAGATGTAGGTTGCCCCCTGTAGCTCTGAAGATAATCAGAAGGAATCTGGCAGGCATATGAAGGGAGGGCTTAAGTTAATACTGTATTTGCGGATTGAGTGAACAACTAAATCAATTACCTGAATGAATAAAATGGATGAAAATGCAGCTTTATCTTTTTGAATGATTCTTTCCCCCATGAACCAGTGAAAATGACAGGCTTCAAAAATTAGTTCTATTCATAGGACTCTGAAAGCCTTTTTTTTTTTTTTTTTTTTTTTTTTTTTTTTTTTTTAGTGGCTTTCCAACAGAGATAATGTTGGCTCATAATGACAAGACTTGAGAGCTTACCTCTTGCAGGTTAATTTGAATTACTATGATTTAATAGGGGTATCTGGTTATTTCTTTATATTAATGGAGGTTCCTGTAGTTAGGTAGGTATCAGGAACAAAGAAAAGGATTCAAAAGCTACAAAATACCTTATCGAATGCTTGTATGGAGGATATTAGAGAATGCTAGCAATGTGCTTCAAGCATTTCCTTAGAGACAGGCATTCCATATACATATTAACATTTTTGTCAAATATTAAAATGTAATTCTTGGTAAACTGAAAATCCTTTAGATCTGTAGGGTGAAAACTCTCATCTAATTGGCTGGTTTTCCTGTCTGAATTTCAAATTCTCTATTAATTATTTGTGTTCCATCATGGAATATTTTTGTTGCTGTTATTCTAAACTTTAATGTCTCTGACAAAGTGGGTGTATGAATCTTCTATTGTTACACGACGCAGTACTGCAAACTAGTAGCTTAAAGCACTGCAGTTTTGTTAACATCACACAAAATATCTCAAGTTCTGTAGGACAGCATGCAGGTGGGCTCGCCTGGGTTCTCCACTTAGGGTCTTATAAGGCTGAAATTAAGATGTCAGCCACGCTGCATTCTCAAGGATCCGAGGAAGAATTAACTTCTGAGCTCACTCAGGTTGTTGACAGAATTTAGTGTCTTGTGGCTTTAGAACTGAGGTTCCTGTTATTTTTAATTGACTATTGGCCCCGAAGTTTGCTCTCAGCTCCTAGAGACCAATCTTAGGTCCTTTTAATGTAGCCCCTTCCATCTGTAAAGCCAGCAAAGAAGTGCCACATTCTTCCTGTGCTTCAAATCTTTCTACTTCTGCAACCAGATAGAGAAAATTCTCTGCTTTTAAGGGGCTCAGATGATTATGTTAGGCTTCCTTTGATAATCTCTTCCACCTTAAGGTCAACTGTGCCATATATCACAACCACATGTTCCACCGACACTCAAGGAGAGAAAGTTATTCAAGGGCAATGGTCATTTGGGGGTTATTTTAGAATTCCGCCTACCACAAGTGCGGGTGAAGCAAAGGCATCAGGTAACTCTTGCTTCCACCTAGAGGAATGTTGCATCCAATGTATGTCTGCTGAATTTCTCATTTTAAAAAGGGAAAACCCCCGTCTTTCCCTCCTGTTATAGGAGAAAACCTTAGTTCAGTCTATCTCCTGTGTGTTTCTTCCCTGTGAGTCTTCTTTACTCTTACACAAATACTTCACTTCTGACACTTCTGATCACCAAACGTTTGGAGGTTTTTTCCCACTAACAGGCAATTCTCAGACACCAGCACACATCAACTCAATTCTGACACTATCTACCTGGAGTTAGCATCAGATTTCACAGATCAAGGGCTCATCCCACATGATTCCCCTCTGCTTCTCAACTTCAGATGACAGTAGCAAGCCCAGGTAGTCACCCTGGCTTCTGCTCAACCAGCAATGGATTGGAAGTTCCAAAGACTCCTCTTCAGGTTTGATTAATTTACTAACAAGGGTCACATACGCAGAGAAAATTTAATTTACTTTTACCAGTTTTTTAATAAGAGGATATGATAAAGGATACGGTTGAACATCCAAATGGAAGAGATCAGTAGGGCAAGGAATGCGGGAAAGGATACGGAGTTTCCATAGCCTTCTTGAGTGAGCCATTCTCCCAGGACCACGTATTCACCAATATGGAAGATTTCCAAAACTTGTCCTTTTTTTTTTTTTTTTTAAATAGTAGCTTCTTTACATAGTCACAATTGATTAAATCATTGGCCATTGACAATTGATTCAACCTCCAGCTTCTCTTCTCTCCCTGAAAGCTGGCGGTGGGGTGAGAATGGGACTGAAATTTCCAACTCTCTAATCACAGAATTGGTTCCCTGGCAAACAGCCTCCATTCTTAGGTCAGGTCCAAAAGTCACCTAATTCGTATAACAAAAGACACTTACTGCTCTCATTGCTTAGAAAATTCCAAGGTTTTTAGGAGGTCTGTGCTAGGAACTGGTCGGCAGAGACCAATATTTATTTTCTATTATCTCACACATCTGAAATGGCCCTCTAATGAATTTGCCAACTGAGAGATGCTAATTTCATAGAAAGGAATGTTTCTGAGGAGTTAATTCCGTTTCTGATACAGGGCTTGTTTCTCCCAAAGGATAGTGTTGCTAGTTACCAAGTCCTAAAATAGAAATCAGAAAATCTGTACTCCGTTCTCACATCTGTTACAAATGGAGTAAGATCTTGTGTAAGCTACATATATATTCTGCCTCTATTCAAGAAATAGATTTTCTTGGCATTATAAGAAGCTAAAGGATCAAATTTAAGAATCAATTTAAAGAGTAGGAATTGAAAGAGATTATGAAGAATAAGTTTGTGTTAAATTACAAAGTGTGAAAACTTCAAACTCTTTGACCTTAGAAATGTAATAAAAATGCTCAGAAGTGTTCTTTGATTTGGATCAAGGTATTGTTTTGGAATTTTGAGTCACTGCGCAGAATTTTATTTGATTAAGTAAGCATCCAACTGGTTTCCAGATTCTACATACTACTAGCTAGTCATAGAAAGCTCCCTGTCCTTCAGTTTGTTAACAGAGGCCCCATGCTGAATTCCTGCTGGGGTTTCACCTTAAGAAAAAAGTCTGTTGCCCGGAATGACTGAATCTGCTTTTACTTGTCAGAAAGTGAAAGGTATACAATGAAACCAACTCATTGCTCAAATGCTTTGAATCTACTCAACTATATTTGTTTTATGTCAAATGGACTCAAGTCCCTTTCACTCAGAAATATTTGTTCTTTCGAAAATCTTACAATGTTCCAAGCTTTAAGGAATCTCTTTAACTTTCAAAAAGAAGCATGACATAAATTTTTGGAAAAACATATTGAAAAATCTGAGAAAAATGCTTATAGCTTCCTATCAGTTATAAGGAGAAATCATTCTTTGTCTCCCCGGGCCCTAGGAAATATGCAGTGTTGTCCGAGAATGAATTCTGAACTACATATGTTACACAACACTTAAAAGATACAGTTGTCATCACCAGTATAAAGAAGGTTTGTAATGGGAAGCCTCATGGTTCTGAACGCGAAAAGGCAAAAAGTAGAGAGAACTTCTGAGTTAATGAAAATGAATTTCAATCAATTCTATATTTATAATTACTGGGAAGAAATCGTTTCCCATTGTCCTGCCAGAGCACTAGAAATCTATTATTTTTCTATATAGTAGTGGCTTATGGGAAACTTCAAATTTAGTGTATTTTTTTTCCCCAGGGAGATTACCCCTTCCCTTTTCAACAACTCTTTCTTTCATACCATCCCTCCCATCACCTACTTCATCATGGTATTTTAAATAAAGTATTAAAATTCAGCAGATTAATCCTCTTCATAATCCACCTGTATGCAGATGCCTCTTCATAGGAAATTATTAAAGAACAAAAAGCTTTCAGAACTCAAGGAAATCATTTCTCATGTCAGACTGTCATTCTGATAGGAAGTGGGGAAAATTTAATTATTGATTTGTTGTTTCAGTTTCAAAAAACTTTCTCAAGAATGAGAGGCAAATCTTCTTCATAATCTCATTTCATTTTTTAACTAAAAATGATGTTCCCAATTTAACATTTTATTCAAAAGTCTTGGTTGGTGCTGAATACATTTAGGTTATTTCCATACAGTGATTCCAAATCAAACAGGAAAATTTTTTTTTCATGGACAATAGTCAAAAGAATGTGTCAAAGACTATAATGACATTTCCAAAAGAAAGTAATCCCAAAAGTCCTTCTGAAAAATGGTAGCCTTATTGGAAACATTATTTAACTACCCAGCAGAGTTGCTTTGAAAAGCCAGAATACATGTTTTTAATTAACTTATGAACTCTTGGTGCCTGTCCCCATAATACATAAAAAACACACCATGAATTTCTTACCTTCTATAGGTTGACTCATGGCCTTTGGAAAATTCAGTGGGAAAGCACCATACCTGCCTCTAACCAGCCCCCTCCTCTGTAACTACAAGTTGTATAAGGAAGGAACTCCCAACTGTTCTTAATTGTACTCAAACTTTTACTTATTTTGTTTAATTTTTTAAAAAGAGTTTATTTGTTTGTTTATTTATTTATTTAGAGTGAGAGTGAGCGGGGGAGCAGAGGAAGAGGGAGAGAGAGAATCCCAAGCAGACTCCCTGTTGAGCCTGGGGCTGGATGCAGAGACCAACTTCATGATCCCAAGATCATGACCTGAGCTGAATGAGGAGTCAGATGCTTAACTGACTTACCCAGGTGCCCCTCTGACTTAAATTTTTAAAAGGAAGAGGGAATTTTTCCCCCATTTTCTGCGTTAAGTAAAGCCACTTGTGTTTTTCTGTGTAAATATTTCTTTTTAAAAATGTGATTGTTTCTGATCTTTCAAGACTTATAAAGACTTAATTCAAGACCTGTAAAGACTTAATTCAAGACCTAGCTGTGGTCATGTTCATCGTACCCACAATGGAAACTCACATGGAAATATACTAGAGTTAGTGTTGTTTAGAGACTAATTGTATCATTTAGGAGGTTTTCATTTGCAAGTTACAGAAAACTCAATCTAAATTAGTTGAAGGGAAAAAACAAAAGTGGCTTTTACTGGTTTATGTAACTCAAGAGTCCAGGACTAGGTATGTCGTTAGTCAAGTCTTTATCCAGGATTGAATCAATATTACTAGTTCCAGTTTCTTTCTTTCTTTTTCATTTTTATTTTTTTAGAGAGGGTGGTGAGAGAGAAAAAGAGAGGTGGGGCAGAGGGAAATGGAGTCAGAGAATCTTAAGGAGGCTCCATGCCCAGCATGGAGCCCAACATGGGTCTCGATCTCACAACCCTGAGATCATGCCTGAGCTGAAATCAAGAGTCAGATGCTTAACCAACTGAGCCACCAAGGTGCCCCATCCAGTTGTTTTCTTTATTTCAGTGTCTTTGATTTTCCTAGATTTTCTTAGAAACTGGCTCTGAGATACTATTAAATGTGCAAGGATATTATTAGGGAAAGTGACTATGTGAATAGAAATGGGGAAATGGAAATGGAAGCTGGGAGTATCTGGAGAGCCATCAGACCTCAATGCAGCAAAAGATAAAGAGAGAGACCGAGATAGAGACACAGAGAGAAAATGGGTAGAAATGTCCTAGACATCTGTGCAGTGTAAGGAAGGCTCAGTAAAGTTTTCTGGGAGTCCCCGAGCTAAAGTAAATGAACATAAATGTTCTGTGTTTTCTAGGAGCTTAATTACCAGTGGGGAGCAGCCCTTGGTAGGCAAGACCTTGTCCCAAGTCCAGGAATGAATTTCAAAGTGCAGCCGCTGAGGCTCCCTTTCAGTCATGTTCCTATAGCAGGAGATCTGTAGGCGCTTTCTATTGGCTGCCATGGGCAAGTTGTCCCATCACAATCCCAAGATAGCTGCTAGTAGATCCTAGAGCGGCCCTTGCTGGGGGGCTCGGGCGGGGGGGGGGGGGGGGGGAAGAAAGACGATGTCCCCAAAAGTTCAAGGTTCAGATTTAAACCTCTTTAACCGTGATTGGCCAGACCTGGTGATGTGCTCAATCCTGACCAACTCACTGTGGCTGGGGCTTGGATGTAATTATTGGCTTAATCCCTAGAGGGCCTCCCTGGAACTAAAAGAGATATTAGTC
>NW_024423343.1:26999363-27084653 GCF_017311325.1 Ursus maritimus | reverse complement strand
CCCTATATCTGTTACTTAGCAACCCTACATAGGTTGTTTTTGACTACATGCGAGAGAAACTGCAACTCAAATTAGCTTAAAAATGAAGACAGTTATGATCTCATGTAAGAGAAAGAGAGAGAATGTGGGCTCTGGGAATGCTACAAATAAAATATTGGCTCCATCTCTACAATTCTCTGGGGGTTAGCTTTGTGATCAGGCTGATTCCTCATGAGGTTTCAACATATCCATCAGCAGCAACCGAGGCAAAATGCCTCCTTTGTTCATACCAGGCTTAAGAACCAACCATGGGATGAAAGACAATCACCTCAGCCTCGTTAGGCCACATGCTCATTATATAACTGTTCTTGAACAAATAGGGGGTGACAGGGGAATTATACCCTATTTTGCTTATACCTGGCTTTGAAGGCAACCGTTGGAAAAGAGGATGGGAAAACTATGATCGAGTTGTAATAATCAGAATCTAACCCGGAGCTGGTGATGAGATCAGTTTCCTTGAGCCATATGGACAGTGCGATGGTTAATATTATGTTTTGACTTGGCTAGGCTGTGGTGCCCCATTGTTTGGTCTTCACATCAGCCTTATGAAGCTAGCTTTTATGTGTGATTAAACATTTAATCAGTTGATTTTGAACAAAGCAGATTAACCTCTATAATATGAATGGGACTTAGCCAATCAGTTAAAGGCTTTAAGAGCAAAGACACGTTTCTCAAAGAAGAGATTCTGACTCAAGATCACAACATAGAAATCCTGCCTGAGTTTCCAGCCTGCTGGCCTGTCTTTCGGATTTCATACTTAAGACTACATCAGCTCTAATCTGAATTTCCAGCCTGCCTGCCTCCCTATGGTTTTGACTTGCCAACCCTCACAATGGAGTAAGTCAATTCCTTAAAATAAATTTCATTTTCTCTTTCTCTCTCTCTATCCTACTGGTTCTGTTTCTCTTGAGAACCCTGACTAATAAAGGCCACATAGGGGATGATTGAATACTAGGACAGAATTCTGAGTTCTGTGAGAAGCAAAATGGAGGAAATGGGCGTAAGGTTGTCAACAACATTTATTACACTGCTACTAACTCCAGTCAGAAAATTTAGAAAGAAACATAGAATGGCTAATGGGAACACTGACAACAAATGGTCCTACAACAATGTAGGTTTTTCATACCGAATTCAGTTGATAATATCAATAACATTTTTACTTTAGTATTTAATGATTTAGTATTTAACAATTTCATATTTAATAATTTACCTTAGTAAATTTTGATAACTTAGGACTAATCATGCTTGAAAAGAAAATGCTATAGAATTTCAATTTCAGATAGGTTCTAAAGGAAACCGTTTCACCAGCTCACCTAGTTTTGATTAGAGTCTTGTGTCAGTCTGACACACCATTTGTGAGGGAAAGAAGTAGGAAAACGTAAGTAGGACTTGAACAAATAAATAAATGACTCATAATAAACTGTGTAAGTTATATCTCTAAAATAATTGTACTTATTGTCATTCTTGTCTGATTTCATGATGGCTAAACCATTTTCTCACAATTGATATTCTTTCTAATCTTGGCTCCTTTGATGGAGGGAGTACAAACACATCAGACTGCGTGTGTGTTCTTGCATGGAAGGTACACTTCTCCACTGTTCTCCAACTTGCCATGTGTGCCTCTTGACCTTGGAGATTCCTAAGTGGGGTCACTGGAACAGAATTTGACAGTCCCTGATGAAATGAAATTCTTTTTTTTTTTTAGAATAAACTAGCTCCTTTGTGTTCAGTCATACCTTTTGTCCTGCAAGAGGCCACTTTGTGCTGAATGCACAATCATTTCCTCAGTGTTTATTCCCTGATTCTTAAAAGGAAGATTTCCATTTTGCTCCTGTACATTTCCGTGTGGCATCAGACTGACTGGCAAAAGTGGCTGTGGCTAAAAGACAAAATAAGCCAGAATTGTGTTTCTCAGGTCAGACCAGCTTTCAGTTCCAATGCTCACTGGTCCTTTCCCTGCAGAATCCTTTGGGTTTATTTCCTTCCCTTTTTCCCCCTGATTAGTTCATCATATTTCCGGTTTTAAAAAGAAGAAGAAGAAGAAAAGAAAAAGAACAGAGGTACCATAAGTGAAATTTTAAAAGTGGATGCTAAACCCCGAAGTTATTGTACTAGGAGAGCATTGCTTCGACTGTGAAATAATTTACCTGTGAATTTCAAGCAGAAATGCATTGGGTGAAATCCTATCAATATGTCAGGAAGCATTACCAGAGTTCAGAGAACCAAGAATTCCTGCTCTAAGCTATTTTTATCTTTATGTCAGTGATGCCAGTTCAGGGAAAACCAACCAGAGTAGGTTAATTTTTAGTTTTCAAGTATCCTATCAAACTAATATAGTCATTTTTAAATTTCAAGTACACTGACTGTAAATAAAGAAAAGAAATTAACCTAACATTTATTGGGCACTTACTCTGTGCCAGGCACCATGCCAGGTGCCTTTACTTCTCTCAATATCCCCATTTTACTGACGAGGTAAGAGAGGCCTAACAGACGTTAAGCAGCCTGCTCAAATTCAAACCAGTGTCAGTTGGTCTTCTACAGCCTGCTAAGCAGAATTTTCCAATGCCTTTAAATGTATTTCATCATGAATTAGATGGAGCAATCATTTTCAGGGAGATGGGAAAGTCACCCACAGATATTGAACAGCCAGTTTTCACCAGGGGCATGCTAGGCAGCTTCATAGATGACATCTTACATTTCCCACTTTTCTGGATGAACAAACTAATAGTTTGAAAATGTAGGTAGTAAGCCTAAGATCACACTGGTGTGAGTACAGGAGCAAGGAATTAAAACTAGGTACTTCTGACCTCACTTTGTTCCACTGGACAAAACCCGCATCACTTGGTTAAAGTCTATGAGATTTCAGTGTAGCATTGCTACCGAGACTAAGTTATTAGTAACCTTGAATACCATTTTGTAAAGTGTGCGAGAGCAATTAATGACAAGGACAAAGAACAGACATATATAAACTCAGAGACTGAGAAATACACCATGTCCTCTCCCCACATACGAATGGGCTGAGAAAGGTGGGTCCTGAGAAAGCAGTTCGGAAAACGCTCCACACCCTTGTGTTCATAAATGCAACATAGATAAGTGAAATATTAATCTTGTTGAAAGAATCCATTTTCCTCCTTGCATGTTCTTTCTCCTCTTATGTGATGTTAATATCAGGGCATTTTCATTGTGAAATAGCAGTTATAAAAGAATTAATCAGGGTCTTCCTTACGATGTATTAGGCCATTCTGCCTTCCTTAGCGTTACTATGGATATGACATGTAGATAAGAAAGTCTTTAAAACCCATAAGTATGTTTGAATTGGGAGTCTTGTTTTTATAGCGAGATCTGAATATGTCCTATTAAAGTGGATAATTTTAATTGTGCTAACAATTACCTTTCAGCTTCTTCCACCTTAACAAATATTTTTGGACATCTATCATGTTTCAGGTACAGGACTAATGGCTAAAGATGTTTAGACGAGCACAGCAGCACCTATCCAGCTGCCCTAAAGGTGACAGACAGATAAACAGATGGTTGCCACACACTAGGGTAAGAGATAGAATGAAGATGTAGGAGGAAGAGAAAGGTGGGAATGTTGAGGTGATAGACCTCCCTGGAGCAGATGACCCAGATTCTCATTCACTGAGAATTCACTGGTTTATTCATTGTCTGACCATCCTGAGGCTATTAGCTTTTAGTAAGAGGACATGAACATGGGAAGGTCTATTTCCTTGCATACACATTTTCATGCTTATGTCTTAGATAACTTGGTAAGTTAACTTAGAAGGGGGAAGAATATGTTTTTTAAAAGTTATTTTTAGAATTTATAAACGATTAGTTACATCAGGAAAATATTTAATACAATTAGAAAGTGACTTGAATTTTGAACTCTTTTTTGGTATTCTGTAAAACGTTTGTATTTTTCTTTCTTTTCCTTTTTTAAAAAAATTGAAGTATAATTAACACGCAATGTTACATTAGTTTCAAGTGTACAACATAGTAAAGAACATGGTTCTTAACATGGGTTACTCTGACCATTAGAGTAAGATATATTTCTAACATTACAATAGGGTGAACATAACGATTAAGTGCACACCATATGTGTGATATGAATTCTATATTACATTTGAGCTGAAGATTTGTAATTGGTCCTATGAAGCTGCATTTCAGGGTACCACTTGTGGAGAATCAACCGTGACAATCTATCTCATTCTTATTGGTCAATATATAGGCTATTCAAGTCTTCAATTAGGGCAAAGGGTTTTCACAAAACCAATAGTGTCCATTAGGTGTTAACAAAAGCAATTCATTATGGGGTGCCTGGGTGGCTCAGTCATTAAGCGTCTGCCTTCGGCTCAGGGCGTGATCCCAAGAACCCTGGGATGGAGCCCTGGGATCGAGCCCCGCATTGGGCTCCCTGCTCTGCTGGGAGCCTGCTTCTTCCTCTCCCACTCCCCCTGCTGTGTTCCCTCTCCCGCTGGCTGTCTCTCTCTCTGTCAAATGAATAAATAAAATCATTTAAAAAAAAGCAATTCATTAGGGGAGTGAAGATATAAAGAATTCAATAAATAGGTCAAAATTTGGAGAAGCTTATCTTAAGTGTGGATTTAAGGTATCTTGATTTCTTTGTTGGATGTGTATAATAAACATGCTAATAGTGAACAAGAAAGCAAAGTTTTTGATGAAGTCACAAACAGGGGGATACCTAACTATCGACCTCATTCATAATAAGAGAGATAGCAAAATAAAACAATACTGATACATTGTTTTTTGCCTTTTAGATGGAGAAAATTGAGAATTTCAACAACACATTCTATAACAGAGAAGAAATAGATAGATGTTGGTGTTGGGATTACAAAATGGTAAAATACCAGTGGAGGAGAATCTGGCAGTTATGTTGTGTATAAGTTGATTTTTGCTGGGTAAGAAACTATACTGAAACTTAGTAGCTTCAAACAACAGACATTTATTGAGTTTACAGGTCTGTGGGTTGGAAATTTAGGCTGCACTCAGCTGGGTAAGTCCTCTAATCATGGCTTTGTTCTCATACATCTGCCATCATGACCGAACTATCTCACATATCTGGCCCACTGGCTGAGAAAAGCAAGTTGACATGGCTCTGTCCTAGGTGGACTTTTATCTTTCAACAGGCTTGACTGAGCTTGTTCACCTGGTGGAGGCAATGATCCCAAGAAAGTGAGCAGAAGTGCTGCAAAGGCTTTTGAGGATTGGAACCAAAATTGCCCATAATCACTTTCACCACATTATATTGACCAAAGCAAGGCACAAGGCCAGCTCTGATTCAATCAGTAGGGAGATAGACTCTATTTGTTGATGGGAGGAGTTCACAAATCTTAAGGCGGGGGCATGTAAATATGATACACAGGAGAATAGTTGAAATCATATTTGCAAATAACGTACCCCATCTAGTAAAATGACAATTGCCTTTACCCTTTGACAAAGAAATCCCAAGTCTAGGCATTTACTTCACAGAAAACATGAAAAAGTCATATGTGTAAAGCTATTCACTGGAGCACTATTTATTGTCTTCTGGCAAAAGACAGAAAACAACCCAGCAGTCCATCAACAGTCACATGGTTCAGTAAAACATGGTGCATCTCCACAATGGCATACTGAGCAAGGGGACAGGTGAAACAAGTGCTAGGAGTTGAACATTGTTGAGCTGGGTCTTAGTTCATTAGTTTTTCTCTCTACTCTCATATGTGTATCAGTTTCTTCATAATAAGGAGGAAAAAATGGACCTGATTCCTTTTTTCAAGACCAGCTATACACAAAATTAAAAAAAAAATGAAATGGAAAATGAACCCCACTACTTAGTTTTTGTCAGAGGATAATGCCCCGTCTCCAAGAGGTAAGCTGTTTACATCTCAGGTGCTGTAAACAATTTAGCAGCATTAAAAAAATACTCATCAAAATTCAAGTTTTCTTGGCTGAGGGAAAGTTTCTTCAATCAGAAAGCTTGACAGTATCTCCCTAGGGGTACAAATGTTACAGGGAGAAAATAATTGTGTGTTCAGAGTAAACATTCTCAACTTTTCTACAGCCTGCATCTTGTTAAATAAACTATTTGAAGTGAGTTTTGGAAACCAGCAGCTTATGTAAAAAAATATTGTTTTTCCTTTTTGACATGTCTTTTTCCTTTGTCTTTTGTTATATCAGCACTTTGTTTCAAACATAAACTGCTACTGTTTATTAAGACACCACACATCCAAAAGTTAAATTCTTATCCTGAACATGTTAACAGATTGCCCATAGATTTCCCAAAATAACCCTATTCTCATATCTCAAGTTTCAAAAACAGCTGCTCTTATCCAACTATTTGACAAATATTTCCAACCATACAAGTGGCCACGAAATATCAGAAGTGTCATATCATTAAGGTAAATAAAAATCTCTCCCTTCTAAGTCCTCTTGGCACTGAGGAGCAGGATTCTGTTGTCATCCCATCTTTGGAATGGGAATTTATTCTGAAGACTGAGCAAAGGCCTATAGATATGTTGACCAATCAGTAAAGCAGAAAGCACTTTGTGTTCCCAGTTTGTCAATTTATCCTTCTAGACTCACAACACTGAATATTACAATTCCAAAGAGTCATCAATTGGACTCTACATTATCTGACTTGTTTTGGTAGGTGAATGAGTGCAGTGAGCAGATAGCAAGGAGGCTGCACTTTAAAGTGATTGAGTTTTCCTAACCATCCGCAATCGATTTCATCACTCACTATGCTATTGAAACTTCATGATTACCAGATTACATGGTTTCTCCTCCATGCTCATTTTCAACCGATTGCTATTTAATTTCTTTTCATCAATCTATTTTCATTAGCTCATCTAGAGCCCCCCTTATCTGTTTGGAAACTACCCCCACTTCCATCGTTTTTCCCACACTCCCCTTGAATGTCTCTGACCTGTTTATAAGTTAGTCAGCAAACTCATACTTGAGTTTATTTATAATCAATATCATGGGGCATATAGTATCCAAAAAATCCAGCATCCATATGAATATACAGTTGGAGTGGTTGTATTGGGCAGCTTTTTTACATGGAATGTTTCCCAGATTACCTCTCATTTTAACAGAGGAATTTACTCATCACTCTGATGAGTGATTAACAGAAAACTATTGTTCCTTAGAAAAATGTTTCAAAAGCCTTGCATTGTTTTAATGGATCTCAAAATAATTAATCTACCTACTCTATCAAGGAAATGAAGCAACTTCATGATTAACATTGTGCTCTTTGTGAATATCTCCTTCCCAAGTTCCACCATAGTTAATCTCTAATGTCCAAAATTCTTCTCAAATATTGTTCGATATTTTCCTTAAACAAGCTCTACCTAAAAACATGTGATTCATTTATCTGTGTCAGAGTTAAATCACCATGATTACCAGTTCTTTAATAGTGAAAGTCAAAAGAGGAGTCAAAACTTTATCCTTGATTATTAAAATTCAGTAAGAAGAGTGATCTCCATAAGGACCATGAAGTGATAAAAAACAAAATTCTGTAATATCTACTTAGTAATTTAGTGAAAAAAATCAATAATGCGTTTACCATGGACAGGGCCCTGACCTATGTACCTGAGACAAATACACTCCCTGTGCTTGAGATGATTACTTTCTTGTAGAAAGAGATGGGCAGCAACCAACAGAATAAACGTGTATATTTTATAATATGTTAAAGGTGATTAGTACTATAGAAGAACGAAAATACAAAGCAGGAGAGGGTGATCAGTAGCGCGGGGGGAGGGACACAGAGGAGAGAGTTTATTTCCGATTTAAGTGGAATGCTCAGGGAAGCCCACTTTGAGGAGCCATCTAAGCAAACACTTCAGATATCAAAGAGTTAGTCACAAGGGCATCTAGGGGGAGGAGCATTCCTGATGGGGTGAATAGTCCTTACAAAGGCCCTAAATGAATGAGGCTGGTTTGTGAGAGGAATAGTGAAAAAGAACATTGGGCTGGCAAGCAAGGCCAAGAATGGTAAGAGAAAGAGTTACATAGACAATGGGGGAGGAAGAGACTTTGAAAGTCATTGTAAAGATCTTGGCTTTTATTCTGGCTGAGATGTGGAACCTCTAGAAAATTCAAACAGAAAAGTGATAAGATCTGACTTACATTTTAAAAGGATCAAATCTTGGTTGGTTGTATTGAAAATAGACTGAATGCAGAGGTAAGGGCAGAATCGAGGAGCCAGGTCAGGAAGCAATTGCAGTAATCCAAAGCCAAAATGATGGTGCCTCAGACCAACATGGTAGCATAGAAATTGTGAGAAATAGATTTTGAACATGCTGTGAAAGGAGAACCAAAGGATGGTTGTATTTTCTTCTGGAGAAGGCTGAGCTTATACCAAGCATTCTGGTACTGAATTGAGTTCTGAAGATAGAGTTGAAACTCCAAGTGCTTGAGCCCTTCTCCTTTTCTAATGAGAGTGGAAGGTCTAGGGGAGCTATGGTCTTAGTCCAATGGAGGGTCATCTTGGACCCCAGTAGAGCTGGGATGAATTTACTCCATATGTGGGCTTTATCGTGCTCCTTACTGATGGATGTTCTTTTACGAAAACAAGAAATGTGTGCTTCATATTAATGTCAAATCAAAAACTTATTTAGTAGAGGAAGTTAGTTATAGTCCTGCAAGCATAATTATTACAAAAGGTTGTTCACTAAAGCACTTAGAGACAGTAGAGAGCCGAGGTTAATGGTATAACTTCTACAGCCAGACTTGCCAGTTGCAAATCCCAGTGCTGATATTTTACTGACCTGTCTTACTTACCGTATTAACCCTATCTTACACAGTTGTGAGCAGCAAATGAATTCACATGTATAAAGAACTTAAAACATTTTCTATATAATAAGTACTACATAGTTATATGCAAATATTGTTTCCTTTTGATGCAGGGTAAATGTAATGTTATATTACAGTACTACCATGGAACACTACCATGGAACACAGTGCTGTCATGGAACACTTCTCAGCAAACCTTCTCCAAACTCTTCATTAGATCCTCAGCTAATTCCTCACCTATGAAGACAGTTAATGCCACCTTTTGCTCTTTTTGCATGTGTGTACGCTAAAAAAACCTGGTTATGCTATGACTTCAACTGGTTCCTCCACAAGAATGACTTACAAATCAATGAGAGCCTATTCTATGTTATCTAATGGCTTCCAACTGCCTATTGGTGTTCCAGTGAGAGGTCCTACCATTATACAAAACATATTTGAAAATAAATGTAGAGATTTTTGTTGTTAGCAATCTAGCACACTAAGTCTTAAGAACAGTTCCTGCTACATAATCTCAAAAAATGCTCAATAAAAATACTTCTAAATTGTCATTTTAAATGAAATGATGAGCTTGTAAGAAATCTGCTGAGTGCTAGATAGAGACCACATACTTGGAATAATTTCACCCCACCCCTGATGGAAGTCAAGAATGCCACCAAACATTTAAGAAAGAAATTATATCTTAATATTACATAATAACTTCCAGAGAACAGAAAAGAGGAAACACTCTGTAACTGATTAGGCTGTAAACCCTTGATACCAAAACTTGATAAATAAGAATGAGAAATGCCAGAATTCAGTACCATTCAACAGCAGAAATACAAAGACCCTAAAGAAACAATGGACCCAGTACTGAATGAAAAAAAGATCATATGCCTTCACTAAGGTGGCGTTTATTCCAAGAATGTAAAGTAGATTTAGTGTTGTATAAACAACTGATGCAATGTCCCTAAGAACGTGTAAATGGAGTAAACCGCATGATTTTACTAGATGCAAAAGACATTTAACAAAACTAACGTGCATTCATGATGAAATCTCTTAACAAACTAGAATTAGAAAGCAAAATCATTAAAATGATGAAGAGAGTACACACACACACAAGAAAAAAAGCAAAATTCAATCATGAAACACTGAAATCTTTCCTTTCGAACTCAGGGACAAGGCAAGAAAATATACTATGTGCACTTCACTTCCATTCACTTTTGAACGGGTAATCTCAGCCATACACTAAGTTAACAGAAAAGAAATAAAAACTATAAGGATTTAAAAAGGAAGGTACAAAGCTGTCATCATTTAGAGATAACATGATTTTGTACATAAAACAAAACCCAAAGAATCTGAAGGTAAAATATTGGAATCAATAAGAGAGTTTTACAAAGCTGTTGGATACAAAATCCATTTTTGAAAATTTGTTGCATGTGATTTATTTCTACAAAGCAACTATAAAATTTTAGAAAATACAGTTTTTTAAAAAGGTAACATTTAAAATGATACCAAGAATAAATATAAGGACAGATGTTGAAGGTCAATAATATAGAGGATGAAATTGATCAAAAGTAATAATAAAAAGACAAACGATCAGAAAAATAGTCAAAGTCTTGAGCAAATCCTTCACAAAAGAAGAAATCCAAATCACTAATAAACATGGAAAGATGGCGCTACTTTAGTAGTGATTAGAGAAATGCAAAGAAAAAAAACACCCAGCAGTTACAGAAAAATTTAAAATTCTGACACCACCACGTGTTGATGAAGATACGCAGCAAAGAGACCTCTCACATAGTGCTGGTACTCTAGTACTTGGGACAACCACATTGTAAAGAGTTTACTTTCTCTAGAAAAGTTGAAAATATCCATAATCTATGGCTCAGTAATTCCAATCCTAGAGAAGATTTTGTACATGTGCACCAAGATAAAATATAAAAATGTTTATAATAGTCCCAACCTGAAAACAACCCATTTATCTATTGATGGTAACCAGATAAATAGTTTATGCTACATTCATACAGCAGAATACCGTATGGCACTGGAAATAAAACTACAGCTGCTCACTAACTTAGATTAATCTCACAAACAAAATGGAGGCTAAAAGTAGCGAGTTACAAAGGGAAACGTAATCAGAATTCATTCATAAACATTTCAAAATCAGACAAAATTAAATTGTATTGCTTAGTAATGCATACAGTGGTAGTAAACTATCAAGAAAAGCAAGGGCTTTATTATACTAAACGTCAGAATAGTGATTACCTCTGCAGGATGGAAAATGAAATGTGATCTAGGAAAGGTGGGAAGTGCGGGTGATTAGTGATGTTGTATTTCTTAAGCTAGGTAATGATAGCAGGGGATTCCATCAATGATTACTTCATCTATCTACCTACTGGCTAGATAGCTAGCTATCTATAGTCTGTCTATCCATCCATCCACCCATCTATTCATCCTTTATCTATCATCTATCATCTATCTATCTATCTATCTATCTATCATCTATCTATCTATCTATCTATCATCTACCTATCTATCATCTATCATCTATCTCCTTCTGGCTATATTTCACAATTGAAGCTTTTTAAAAAAATTCTGATAACTGAAATGTCTATGTGCTAATTAGGAAAACGCCTTTAGAATGTCAGCTTATTTGCCAGGTTTCCTGAGGTATTCTGTATTAATACGCCCCCCTGGATGACTAAATCATTCTAAAGAAAAGGTTTCTTTAAAGAGATGTAATATAGTATTTGAAATGATAACCTTCAAAGATGAGGTTATGCAAAATGCTAATGATTATTTTGCTTTGGCCTGTCATTACTCTTTTCTCATATAAAATAAAGGCAAATTGGAAAATATATATTTATAATTTAAAAGAATTAATTTTTATTAATAAGCATTCATATGTCTGTATTATTTTTCACAAACCTTTAAAGCTAAAATATATTATTTTTCTTTGTTTATTTTTGCTAGCTACCGTTAGGATTTAATTAAATGAATGCCAACAGTAAATAAACCATCTCTAAAGGTTGTCATGAAGCTTCCCTAATCATAGGAAAATCTCAGAGATACTTGATTTGAATTCTCTCAAGTACAAAAATAATAAATTCAGTCTCACAAACCTACAGTGAATGAGTCATTTTTAAAAAAAAGTCAAAAGCTCTAGTTTCAAAAAAATTCCAAGTGACAGAGTTTCAATTGATCCATTGAGGGGAATACTTTTTCTTTCCTAAGCGTCTCTCTTAAGATGGCCAACACAGACACTTATTACTAAATCCCTCCTACAAGCAATGTAGAGATCTGCTCTAATGAAATGTAAAAATTTAGCTTCCTTTAAATTACATTCAAGAGTCAATTGTGTGCGGGTACCATCTCTTAGCAATGATCTCCAAAGACTTGGGGACTCAACCCTTCAACTAGAAATTAAGTAAAATACCATTCTTTATTTGTTGTACAAAATTTATTTTTAAAACTCTTCATTTTTACGTATAAATGCGTTGTGAAGGACACTAGACAAATCTAAGGAAGGTTTGGTGTAGTTTTTTCAATGTATACATATGATGCATATTGAATGACCAGTTGTAGACCAGTGGACCCTAGGGCATTAGAAAAGAAATCTGAATGAAATTAAAAGTTGTATCCACTGTTTGCAAGTAACTCCCAGTGGAAAGGAGAAGGCATAGACCTTGCAAACTATAAGATGGATATGGTGATGGGCAACAGCACACCAAGGCAGCAGGAATGATTCTAGAATCAGCCAGAGACCCACATAGAGGGCAGTGTATTGCTCAATGCCATGTAGGGCTTTCCACTGTCAGGTGTAAGGGTTTGACAGTGCACCTGGTTTTAGCATCTCACTGCTTATATTTTCCCAACACAAACAGCTCTTGAGTTATCAGAGAAAATGACACAGGCTTTTTTCATTTGAGGCTCAGAACCCATATTTTTTGACTAAAAGCAACATTTCATTTTAACTTAAAAGTTGTATCACCTGTTAAGTCGGCACACAGTGATACAACAGAGAAGACAAGCTGGTTGGATTGAGTGTGTGAGAGAGATTTGGTAAGCAGGAAGTGGGTTCCATTAATGCAGCAACTTTCATTGAATTTGTCGTTAAAAATACAAATGTCAAATACTAAAGAGGAAATCAATTTGGAGAGAAGATGGTTATGAATTGGAAGCTTTTGTATCTACTGCTGCTTGGGACCTGAAGAGTGATGCCAAAACCAAAGTGAGTCAGGATGCTTCTTAGGAGTTCTTTGTATTCGATTCTTAAAATAAAGGATAGGACATTTTATAGACCCCGTGACTATTGTAAAAGCTATAACACAAGAATTATGGTTGAAATTACATATTTACTCTCACACTTCAGATTTATATTTTAGATAAACATAATGAGATTAGAGATTCTGAACCAGATCCAGCATAGAGAAAAATACTATTTTTTCTTAATTTATTGACATTTAATTTATATACTATGGAATACACAAACTATATACTGTATACTGTTTGATGGATTTCGACAAACACATACACTCATCTAAAACAATAACGATCAAGATAGGAAACATTTCCACCACCATAGAAAGTCCCTGTGCCTCTTTCCAGTCAATACCCCTCCCTCTGCCCTCAGGAATTGTTCTGATTTCTATCACCACAGATCAGTTTTGCCTATTCTAAAACATCATATAAATGAAACCATAATTATGCATTATTTTGTGTCTTGCCTCTTTTGCTTAACTCAATATTGAACAATTCACCCATATTGTGCATGTCAGTGATGCATTCTCTTTGGTTGCTGAGAAATATTCCAGCCATGTACGTGGTATTTATGAATATGCCACAATTTATTTATTTTCTTATTGTTGGACATTTAAGGTTGTTTCAGTTTTTAGCCATTTTAGGTTGTGACTTTGTTAAATTAACATTTGTTAAGTAGAGCCCCAAGGTGTGAAATGGTGAGCAAGGTTTCACCAAAAAATTTCAAGGGGAAGTGAAAGAGTGTTTATTACTCACAGGTAGGGAACGCAGTACACAGCAAGCCATGCAAGGAGATCAAGGCAGGGTACAGGGAGAGAGAACAGGGCAGGACCTGGGCCACATGCCTTTATTAGGGTCTGGGGGTGAAGTGCTTTTCGCTTCCCTGGCTAAGGCAGAATTTGACAATTTAAACCAGTAAGAGTGGGATTTGGGGGTGGCTCAGTCAGTTAAGCATCTGTCTTCAGCTCAAGTCATGATCTCAGGGTCCTGGGATCAAGCCTCATGTCAGACTCCATGCTCAGTGGGGGTCCTGCTTCTCCCCTCCCATCCCCCAGCTCCTGCACACTCTCTCTCTAAAAAAAAAAAAAAAAAAAGAGTTGGATTTTGGTAAGCTTTGGGCAGGGTGGGGTGGGCTGTGGGGTGTCTCTTCTAAGGGGTATACAAAGGGAAGGGCCTGGGGGGCAGAGAAGAGTGCTTATGACAAGGGTCATTGAGGTAGTTGTTTCAGGAACTTAAATTTACTTGTTACCCTCCAGGCTGTTCCCTAAGACAGGTGCCCCCTGGAGGGCTAGAGGTCAGTTCAAGGTCCCTGCAGGTTGCTTGGCCACAGGACATGGGTGAAATGGATGCTGAGGCCCGAATATTATGTAGTTCAGCTAAACTCTCAACAAGTGGCTATTAATATCCTTGGACAATTCATTGTAAGAATAGATATATCTTTAATTTTACAAGAAAATGCCAAACAATTTTCAAAAGTAGTTTGTCATTTTTACTCTTACAAATGGTGTAGGAGGTCCATTTGCTCGACAGGCTCACCATTTGGTATTTCCAGTCTTTTGAATATCAGCAATTCTAGTGGGTATGTGTTGGTATCTCATCATGGTTCTAATTTACATTTTATTGATGACTAATTCTATTGAGCAACTATATATGTGTGAAACAGCCAATCTGATTATCTTCTTTTGTGAAATATCTCTTTAATACTTTTACCCATTTTATAAATAGGGTTGTTAAAACTCTTAATTTTGATGAAGTCTACTTTATCAATTTTTCTTTTACGGCTATACTTTCTGTGGCCTAAGAAATTTTTGCCTACTTTAAGTTTACAAAGATATTCTCCTATGTTTCTTCTATGAGCTTTATAGATTTGACTTATGTTCAGTTCTATGATACATCTCTAATTTTTGTGTATCATGTAGGGTAGGATTGAGCTTTTTTTTTTTTAGTTTTTTTAAGTAAGGATTTGAAGAACATCATTTGTTGAAAAAGCATTTCTTTTTCTTTACTCATTGAATTGAATGGTAATGTTGTTGAAAATATATTGATCAAATATGATTGTGTCTATTGGTCCATTGATCTATTTGTCTTTCTTTACAGTAATACCTCATTGATTTAACTTTACAGTAAATGTGAAATTCTGATAATATAGGCATTCCAACTTTGATCCCTCTTTTAAAGATTGTTTTGGCTATTGCAGGTCATTTTAATTTCAGTATAAATCTTGCAGTCGGTTTTCCAACCTCTACCAAGAGATCTGTTGAGATTTTCTTTGAGAAGTCATTATGTATTGTTATCTTAACAATATTGAGTCATGTCATCTATGAACATAGTATAGCTCTCCATTTAATTAGATCTGTAATTTCTCTTATCAATGTTGTATAGTTTTTAGTATGGTAGTCTTTCATATTTTCTTTAAATTTATTCCTAGCTATTTTGTATTTTTTTTTTACTAATACAAATTAGTTTTTTGTTTTTATTTCATTTTATAATTGTTTCTAGTATACAAAAGACTTTTTGTGTTTTAATCCTTTATTCTACAGCTATGTTAGGTCACTTTCTGTTTTGGTAGATTTTCTAGGATTTCCTGTTTAACCATGACATCTGCAAATAGAGACTTTCAAGTTTTCTTTTCCAAATTTTATGATTTTTTTCTTTCTTCTTTGTGCCGTATTTCACTGGGTAGTGAAATATTGCATAGATATGGAAAGAAGAAATAATCTTGTCTTGTACCCTATTTCAGAGCGAAAGCATTCATTAATTCACTGCGCCACTAGCTACACATTTTTTTTCGTCTTCAGCATACATTTATTGAGTGCTTACTGTGTGCCAGGATAACTATACATTTTTATAGATGACTCATATCAGAATGAGGATATCCTTAGCTTGCCAAAAATTTTTTCATGATTAGGTTGAATTGTTTCAAATGCTTTTCCATATTTCTTGATGTTTCTCTTATTTCTTTTTGTCATGGTGAATCACATTGATTTTATTTGAAATGTTAGACTAACCTTGCATACAGTGGGGCACCTGGGTGGCTCAGTCAGCTAAGAATCTGCCTTTAGTTCAGGTCATGATCCTGGTGTCCTGGGATCGAGCCCCACATTGGGGTCCCTGCTCAGGGGGGAATCTGCTTATCCCTCTCCCTCTGCTCCTACCCTCATCCTCCATTTGTGCTGTCTCTCAAATAAATAAATAAATAGTCTTAAAAAAAAAAACTAATCTTGCATTACAGAAAGAAAATCCACTTGGCCATGATGTATTATCCTTTTCATGTATTGCTAGATTTAATTTGCTAACATTTGATTGAGAACTATTGTATTCTGTTCTGTTCATTTATACTTACCTTATTAAGCATGTTAGGAAATATAACATCTCTGCTTCCTGAAAAAAAATCTATGCAGAATTGATATTATTTCTTCCTTAATTACTTGATAGAATTCACCAATAAAACTATCTGGGTTTGGAGTTCTCTTTGTGTGAAGGCTTTGGTTATGAATTCAACTTCCTAAAGATCAAGAGCCATTCAGATTATTTGTTTCTTCTATTTAGTGACTTGTGCTTTGAAGGACTTTGTCCATTTTTTCCAGTTGTTAAGTGTATTGTCATCAAGCTTTATAACATTCCTTTATTATCCTTTAAATATTTGCCGGATCTTTGTAGTGATGCTTCTTCTTCTTTCCTTATATTGGTTATTTTCTATAAGACTTGGTGTGAGGGCCCACTGATGTGGTTGACCCTTAAAAGACAGCATTGCCCCTTGTGGCCTTTTGTTTATAAAGCATCAGGAGGTCCCTTCAAGGTCTGCTTCTATCTAGGTGAGCCAGATAAAGAGAGTTGTTATAAAATGAATGAGTTGCAAGTATTAGCCAGCATGTAATAACATAAGCTAAAGGAGTACCTGGAAGACTGGACATTTTTGTTGATTAATTCAGAGGGCATAAGCTTGAAAAAGGGAGATATTATGGGCTTGAGGGTACTTTCTCAAGGTACAGTATTGACCACCTAGCGAACATCCCAATAGATGGTTCCAACTTGATGCTTGGGAGGCCCCTGGAGGCCTGGAGAAAGTGAGGGCTCATCCAGAGTGGTGCTGCAATGCTTAAATTGCTGTGGAAGAGAGTGATGAAGAGAATGAAAGGGTCAGGGAAGTGAGCATGCTGAAGTGGATAAGTTGGGTGAGAACAAAGGACATATTCAAGCGTTACATTCTATAGCAAGGCCCAGAGACATACATTCACCAAGGCCGTCAAGAACACCCTGGTAAGACAGGCGCCAGCACCTTCAGCCGTGGCGCTTCAGGCCAGCACTGATGGTCCGAGAGGATTCATGGAGTTTGATTTGCTAATGGAAATGGATATGAAAAGAGTGGCTCTTAACCACCCCATGCAAGGTGTTTCAATCATTGCAATGACCAGCAATGTCAGTGGTCTTGACCTTCAGAGAAGTGTGCAGATGGTGAATGGAACACAGCCTCCCCAGAAGAAATAGACGGACAGCCAACAAGAGTACTGCTTAATTTATATGATCAAAAGGAAAACAGAAGGGAGCTGTGAGGTTACTATTAATGGATAAAACAGAGCCAAAGGATATTAATCAATATCCTTACAATGTGGCCCTTTCATAAGATTACTAAGCACCTGTGAGCCCCTTCATGTATTTCATTAGATGTCTGTGCTTTTATTTATCCAGATTTTCTCCATTTCATCAGCCAGTTAGCTCTCCAGCACACTGAAACTTAATTAATAAACAATTCACTTCAGTTTTTTCTGTGAAACTGTTTTCCAGTCTTTGATTCACAGAGCTCTGATGCTTATTAACTTAAGTTTTCATTGTACATGCAACCACAGTTTTTAATTCCGCACTTGATACCTGGTAGCAATTGGCTTTTGTTTCCTACCGGGAATACAGTGGTAAAGGACATTTCCAAATCTGCCTATGTTTTGATACATGGCTCTTAGCACTGTCTGACTCATTTCTTCATATTTATTTATCATGAAGAAAATTATAATATCTATGTCAAGATAGCAAGAATGAGTCTCTCCAAACTAAGTATTTATTTTTATTTCACTTTACTTCACTTTTCAAAACCTCTGGGATAGCCAGGACATAGCAAGAATGATTTCCTCCTTTTTTATCATCTTGATCCTTCTTTATTTGCCATTGTACTCAGGTACTTTTTGCTTTGTCAATTTAAGAGTTGAATAACTTCGGCTTCTGGGCCTGGATAATGATTTTTACATATTGATTATTTAACTCATTGGATTTACTGTTGTTTAACAAGTTTCTCTTTTATTGCTAACATTTAGTTGAGTGCTCAAGGCAGAATTGTTGTTAATCCTCCTTCTAAGACCATTCCTAAAGACACGAGGGATTTCCTTTTTTTCACACTTCATTGTTAAAACATACTGAGAAATTTATTTTAATATGTTTACTCTTCCCCAGCACAAAAAGTATTTGCATTTTAAAGTAGCCATTAGTACGAGGCACTTTCATTGTGAAGGAAGCCATGCCATTTACAACAGAATAATTCTATTTTGTGGAAACAGTTCTCTTCTATTTTTCTCTTCAACTTTCCAGATCTGTGTCTGTATATCCAACAGTATAAAATCATCTCTCCTCCAACCCTCCCACCCAACACCAAGTCAAAGATGCAAGGTAACAGAATTGAACAAGTGGCCCATCAGCTGAAGGCAATCATTCTTGTCAACATTGAGCAGGATTCTTTTATAAAATCAATAACAAGCTCAATTTGTTACAGGGTACATATAGTAGATGGACAACATAAAGGGGAAGAAATGACTATATTAAGAAAGAAAACCATAATGTAAAACTAGTAATGACTTTTCCATTGAATTGGTAATTTCTGATTTATCACAGACATACTGCTGAACAGGGCCATTACAGCTTTCTCTTCAGTCCAAATTACTGGAAGGAGAAAATAATGGCTGATTCACAGCTACATTTCAGATTATATTGATAATTCTCATTTGCAAGTGATCAAAACTTAATTTAAATCAGCTTAAGCAAAGAAAGAGATTTATTAACTCTTACAAGTGGAAAGCCCAAAGGAGGCAGCTATTCCGGTGTGGCTGGATCTTAGGGTTCAAACAATGTCATCGAGTCTCTGTGTCTTCATCTTTCAGCTCGGCTTCATCTGTATCGATGTCATTCTCAGACAGGTACTCGCATGGTGGCAAAGGAGACTGTCATAGCTCTGGGCTCTACATTAACTGTTGAGTAACTTCAGGAGAGAAAGAGCTTCTACTCTGGTGGGTCTGATGGAAAATGCAAAATAAGCTTCTATTTGATCTGGGTTGGGTCATGGACCCATCCTATGGTGCAAGAACAGGAGCAGACTACCCTGACTGCTTAAGATACCCTCATGAAGAAAAAAATATCTTACCGAAAGAATGGAAAAGGAACATTAGACCGGCAAAACTGATGGAGGTCTCTACAAATGCCCAGTTCCACCACCTTTGAACTATGCCTCCTCTCTCAGTAGGTGAGATGCTACTCTGTTGTCTCCACACTGGGAGTGCACTGTCTCTATTTTGCATGACTGGTGCCACAGCTACCAGTTCTAGTGTTAAGGAAAGGTAGAGAGAGATTGCTGCATTTAGTGGAATAAACAGTAGGCTCCAGCCACTCTCAGTGCTTCTATAATAATCTCTGTATATACTCCTATCCCAATGTATTGTAATTTTTGCTAACCCATATATCTTCTTCACTAGACCAAGAATGTTTTCAAAGTAGGGAATCTGGCTATTCACCTATGTATCACGTGTGTTTAGCCTAGTGCCTGACGTTCTTATATGCCTATTGAATCAATATGTAAATGCCCAAATAAATAATATTTTAAAAGGCAAAGTTTATTTTAATTACTATCAGTATCATAGCCAAAATGAGAGAAAGAGCCTTTTCAATCTTGTTCCAGAATTTATGAACAAATATTTTAGTATCAAAGATTTCATTTTTCTTATTATTGTTGTAAATAAACAAATGTGTATGGTACTTCATCATTTTTCAAAGAACTTTTACTACCATTATCTCTTCTGGTCTGAAACAATGTTTCTTTATCTTTGATTTTCTGTAGTTTGAAAATGATATGCCTAGGTATAGTGGGTTTTCTTTGGTTCGTTTTTGTTTTTTGTTTGTTCGTTTTGTATTTTTCCTCCTTGGTATTCTCTGAGCTTCCTGGATCTGTGGTTTGGTGCCTGACATTAATTTGGGGAAATTTTCAGTCATTATTGTTTCAAATATTTCTTCTGTTCCTTTCTTTCTTCTCCTGGTATTCCCATTACATGTATATTATGCCTTTTGTAGTCGTCCCACAGTCCTTGGATATTCTGTTTGGTTTTCTCTCCCTTTTTTTTCAGTCTTTGATCTCTTTGCTTTTTGAATTTTCAAGAATTCTATTAATATGTCCTGTAGTTCAGAGATTCTTCCTCAGCTGTGTCTAGTCTACTAATAAGCCCATCAAAGGCATTTTTCATTTCTGTTACAGTGTATTTTTATCTTTAGCATTTCTTTTTGGCTCTTTCTTAGGATTTCCATCTCTCTGCTTACATTGCCCATCTGTTCTTACATGTTGTTTACTTTATCCATTAAAGCCCTTAGCATATTAATCAGTTGTTTTAAATTCCCAGTCTTATAGTTCCAACATCTCTGCCATGTCTGGCTCTGATGTTTGTTCTGTTGCTTCAAAAAATTTTTTTGTTTATGCCTTGTAATTTTTCTTATAGCCAGGCATGATGTACTGGGTAAAAGGAACTGCTGTAAATAGATCTTTACCGATGTGGTGGTGGTAAGGGGAGAGGGGAAGTGTTCTATACACAATTATGAGCCTAAACTTCTGAACTGTGAACTTCACAAGTGTTGCTCAGTTTTTCTCTCCCTGCTTCGATGGGACAAGATGGCTAGGGTGGGTTGGAGCTTGGTACTTCCCTTTCCCCAGGTCAGTTAGGCTCTGATCATTCCCCTGCGGATTAGGATCTGGTTAACTAGTTTCCCCTGAGAGCAGGCTCTGTTAAGAACGGAGTGCTTGCTTTGGCATATTTCAAAATTGTTCCTTTTTCCCAGAAGACCTAAGGTATTTTTCTCCAATATTTACTGTGGGAACCTAGTTGAACTCCTAAAGGTAAATCTCCACAATATTGTAGTGCCCCCCACCTATGACTGGGTCCCCCTGAAGTTTATAACTCTCAGAGTTTTCTGCACTGAGCTTCCCATAATTTGCCAATTATGAGTCAGGTTTTCTTTCTTCCTCTACCACTGTTTTCTGTGACAGTTTCCACTGGTTAGTCTCTGCTCCAGTAAGCGGTGACTTGCCGTATTTGTCTCTCTTTCCAGTTTTGGGGCAGTGGTTTACCCTGCGTCCTTCCTTCCCTTACAGATCCAAGAAGGGTTATTGAATTTGCAGTCTGTTCAGCTTTTCACTTTTCGTTAGGACAGAATGGTGATTTCTAAGCTCCTTACATGTGGAACCAGAAACCAAAAATCCAATAATAAGTTTCTCAGAGCAGTTGTTATAATTTCTATAATTTAAGACAGATTACTATAGGTGCATAGGTAATAAATATTTAAGCTAGTACAACAGTTAAATTTGAATTGGGTTTATTCCATGGTTCTTCTCCATTATGGGAAAAGCATGAGATCCTAGGACATCCAAAAATGAAAAAAGATGCTGAAAGGTAGAAAGATGTGAAAAAGGGGACAGATGAGGTCAGCAAAGTTACAATGCCATTAATTCATGCTCTATATTAAGAAAAAAAAAAAAAAACCCGCACACATTTCCTAGACTGAAGACAGCATTTATTCAGTCAATCACAGAAAGATAGGTCAAGATTTTCCATGGGCAAGTACATTGGAGCTTTTCACATTGTTGTGGTTTGAAAGTCAAGTGGCCATAACCTAGAAAAAAAGTACAAAGCGAAAGATAAATAAGATGCAGAGACCCTAACTATTTCATAACACGTGCCAAGCAGAGTTGTTATTAACAATTTAAACACTCAGTTTGGGTTTGAACAGCACTAAAATCAAGATTATTCAAACAGAATATCTTAATATGAGCATTGTGCTCATATTAAGAGTAAAAATATAAAGGTCAACTACCACGCATCTCAAGGTATAATCTTTGATGGTTCCTGAAGATTTAAATTATCACAGAAGTGAGTGTAAATTACAATGGGCAAATTCAGGCACGAGAAATGAAAGCCTAGCTCAAGGGTAGCAGAGCTGAGCAGTTTTAATGGTGCTGCCTGGCAAGCACTCCTCTTCTCTTTTTTAAAGATAGAATAAGTCTGTAAATAGCTTGACAATAAAACCTTCTATAAATAGAATCTGACCACGGTGTCTGGGATCTGATCTTACTTTGTGAGTCGGGACTCAGGACTCTTGACATGTAATAGTCAATACGGATCTCTGTGGTGACAGATGGTGGCTGAACAGGTCTCGATGAGCAAGATTCTTTAATCCTAAGTATGTGTATGGGTTTCAGAGGACAAATTGATGCCCCAAATTGAATAAAAATGTTGTTTGCATGAACTTGGAGATATTGAAAGAGAGGAAATAGAGCTTTTTTTTAGACTATCACAGACATTTTTGGCAAAAAGTTTAAGAACCACTATTGTAGAGTCTCACTAGTGGTCTTCCTAACACAAGTCTTGCAACAAAATGTTTCTAAATCTCCCATGCTTCCACTCTAACATTGTTACTATTAATCATTTCTATCTCCCATTTCTCCAAAGCCATGCCTAATATTTCATATATTAATTTCAACTTTAAATACTAGATTTCTAAAACTATTTTTTTCTATGTGAATGGAGTTTGCATTTATGTAATCAGACATGCATTCTAGTTTCCTGGACTATTTGAATAATAACTAGTTTTCATATAATTACTTTTTCTCTTTCTGGCTAAAATTGCCCATAACTCCCAAATGTACTCGGGTTCCTATTTAGATTCCAGATATCCAGGAAAAAAGCTAAACAAAGACAATGACTGTAGTTTTCCCGCCTTGCAATGTCTTCTCACTTGGGATACGTGCATCCTCAACATTGACAACCAGCTGCCATGCCTTGCATAACTGAGATAAGGGCTTTCTTTGATCACCCCCAGCCTGAAGTCCTTTCTCTCATGGGAACACGGAAATTCTTTTAAGTCCTGCCAGTTGGTAACTGATCACTTTCTGCTGCTCCTTATGACATATGTTTTCTTTCATTATCATCTATTTTATTTTGCCTTATTTGCTGCATAGCTTTTCACACATGTATATCTTTTTTTTCTCCTCCTAAGTTACACACTATTAAAATGAAAGAATCATAATTCATCCCACATTGTACCTTTCCTAGTACTTAATATAGTGGAGACCAGGCACTTATCTTTATTTATCAAGTAAATTATATCAAGCTTCTCATGCCCTATAATCTTTGCGTCCATTAAATTGATCACTTCTTCCTCAACTCTCCCTAAGAGAAGAAATAGCAAATATTTGGTTAGAATTTTAAGATTTGGTTCCATATATACTACAAGCCATAAGTCAAAGCCTACAGGTTAGCAATTTCCAGTTTCTTTCTCACTACTATCTTTTAAATAGTGAGTCTCAAATTCAAATGCCTATGCAGGCCAGGCAGATGACATGTCTGTATATTTATGATGAAGCTTTTAATAATTCCCAGGACGTTCAATGCTATCATAAAGCAAAGGAGCTAGAAAAATGAGCCTCCCTGATGCTGTACTATGTATGTGTAGCAATTGGATAAAATGCTCTTTCAAGAGAGAATGGCTCATTAGTGGCCTCAATTAGGTCAGCCTATTAATCTCACAGAGTGGCAGTTCCACTGTGGAAGCCAAATGGAAGAACCTTCAGAGACATTCATAGGAATCCAGGAGTCCAGAGGTCCTGTGTTATCATCAGATGTTTTCTGGTCCATTAAACAACCACTGTGACCTCAGGGGTGCATCGGGGGGAAAGTAATAGCAGGAAGACAATAAAATTGCCTAATTAGGTATTCATTATGACAGTTGAAATCCTCCTCCAGCCACAAAACACAAAAATGTGGTTGAATCAATCAGTAACAAAGGGAGAGAAACAGAAGGGTAAATGGTCTGCGCATAGGTAGAGGCTGGACTGGCATGAATGAAATTAAAGGAAAATTTGAAAAGCCTTGCAAATCTTTATAGCTCTCTAGGAATATATTCTATTCTCTAAAAAGTCTCAAGATATTTTAAAATCAAAGGATGGTTCTAGCTGATGTTAAATACCGTATGAAAAATAAAACCGATATTTTTATTCTTTACGCTTTTCTGTAAATTTTTTACATAAGCATGTAAAAACACTGATTATATAAAACATTAGTTTTATGTTTTTATGTTGTTGTGTAACAAGCAAACATAGAAAAGCCTTTTTCATGGGGTTTTTAGGAGACCATTCTCTGCAGGTCTCCCAGGTTTCTGTAGTTTCTGAGCAGTTGCACTGACTGCCCTTTGTTTTAGATTGTCTTTCAAAGATGTTCGTACGGTCCACACCTTTGATGATAGAGATAGTTTCTTAGATGACAGAGATAGCTTACTGCCCATTTCCAATTCCCTAAACTCTGGCAAGCATTCCTGTAATGCAATCTATCATGTGTGCACATACTAACTGGCCCTCTTCATTTTGCTATGTGGGGATTAGGCTCAAGGAATTACTGCAACAAAATGCTGATAAGTTGACTTCCATTATTGCTATGAGTAATAAACTGTATTTTGTTTCAAACCCAGGAGTCTCATGTCATCAATGTCCATAAAACTGTACGTCTAAACTATTCGCAGCTCTTGATAAAGTTTAATTACTCCTTAGGGTGTATCTTAGCACCGTCGTTTAATAAGTTAACAGAAAGCATATACAATATATAGCTCTGTTCTCTTTGGCTGTAGCATAGACGTACCCTTTTCTTTCTTTTCTAATTTTTTAAAAATCTTAGTCTACTCTTACTTGTCTTGTCTGATGTGTAATGAACCATATCTTTGGTTCCCTTTCAGTGGTAGAGAATAATTTATCCAAGTCACCATTTTATCAGCAAAGCAATAGTTTGGGATATTAGCACAGTTTAGTTGTATTTCAACTTGTCTTACCGACCTAGACTGTCACAGGTTTATAGTTACTTTCAAATTTAAGATCGAGTCTGTACCATTTTTGTGTATGATTTATATATCAGCTGTTCCGTTAAGAATTCATCTAATGGGGCGCCTGGGAGGCTCAGTCAGTTAAGCATCTACCTTCAGCTCAGGTCATGATCCCAGGGTCCTGGGATTAAGCCCCACATTGAGCTCCCTGCTCAGCGGGGAGTCTGCTTCTCCCTCTCCTGCCACACCCCCTGCTTGTGCATGCTCTGTCTCTCTCTGTCAAATAAATAAATAAAAATCTTAAAAAAAAAAAAAGAATTCATCTAATTACTTCAAAATTTCCAAAGGAAAGAGTTGTCTTTTTGCCTTCTTATATTTCTTTAAGTAGATCTAGATAATATCTTCAAGAATTACTGTTATACAACTGAAAAGCTAGAAGTAAAGACGGAAAGGCAAGATCACTTGAAAAACCAACAAAAGACTACTTTTACCAGTAGTCCCAACTGTTTGGCAAAAAGAATACAGGGAAAACACTCCAGTTTGGAGGTGGGGGGAAATGTCTTCTCAATATTTAGCTGCTAGTAGATCCATAATCTATGTTCTATATTAGTCTTTGTTTATTAGCTATTTCAATATATAACCATAAATCTCAGTTGCTTACCAAACAAACAGAGCAAATCTTGTGTCCTGGTCCAAAATTAGTTGATTAGTTGACGGGTAGGCTCAGGCTCTAGGGAATCCCTTAGGGACCAAGAATTCATTAGGGACCAATGTGATTCCTCCACCTTCTAAGGTCACCAGCAAATAAGACTGTCAGCCCAGAGAAGAAAAAAAGAGGAAATCAGATCTGCTTTCCATTGGGTAGGTTCCTGAGGAAGAACCCTCTGAGGTGAAGTTCTGTGTTCAAGAAGGTTCTGAGGGAGTGGTCTTGGAATGAAGGAAGCATAACTGGGCAGAAAGAAGACTTGAGCTGTAATGTAGTCAAAATAAAGGCCTCTGCTGACCCACAGGGAGCTCTGGAGCTCAGAGTTATCCAGAATTTAGGGTAAGAAGCCATGGCTTTATACCCACACAGCAATGTCACTGAGTGCAGTTGTCCCCAAGAAGTAAATATAGCCCTTGTGGAGAGTGCAGCTCTCTTCAGCCAAGAGACGTCACTGGGAGAGGCTATCTAGCTGTGAGCATTGAGCTGTCAACACAGACAACAGGTAGTGGAGTTGAGGGCTTCAGTCCTGAAAAGGGAGATCCCGGTGGCACAGCACAGTACAAACATCCTGGGTGGGAGCTGACCCACAGTACTTCTGCTCACATTGCAGCCCCAGCAAGATCCGAGGAGGTTTGGACAGTGCTGTCTACCACAGTGCAGCTCACAAAATCCTTGAGACTTCAATGAGAATATAAATCAGCACATTATTTCCTTCATTGAGAAAGTTTTGCTGGGGGAAAAAATATTAGCTGAACTTAACTGTGTGCTTAGTGATGTCGTTGATTCAGAGTCCAGTTTTAGCATCAAGAATTACAGAGTTACAGAGCAGTGCCTGTCCAAGCACCACAGTAGGAGAAGCATAGGTCTGGCTCTTCCTGCCAGGAAGAAGAGAAGGCACAGACATGGTGAGCACTAATGATCTCTGCCACTTCCTGGGATGCCTCCTGGCCAGCTCCTGCCTACACCATTCTGCTCTGCTCTTTATCTTGATTTAGTCTCCCTGCATCTCCATTAATTTTATAATCTGAGATCACCAGTTGTCTCTTCTTTTCTCTTTGTTTCTCTTCCATTGACTGTTAGCTGCTGGTGGGATGCCCCTCTTGCTATTGCTTATTCCCTAGCTCTGTAACACAAGGGGTGCTGTGAACTTTGGCAAAAGGACGTGTGGAAACTATGCGATAGAGCACTGGGACAATGATGTTGGAGGCAGGTAGAGGAGATTCTGGAAAATCAGAGGAAGAAAATAAATCTGTATAAAGATTTCTTTTTAAATGTTAAAGTTTTTTTTTTTTTTTTTTTTTTTTTTTTTTTTTAAGGACAGTTGCTCCTCAGTCTGCTGGTTCAGCTATTTTCAGAAAAGAATTAGTCCCACAATTCTTTTATTAAGTTCACTGGGATGATCTTAGAAACTGAACTCCAACAAAGTCAGGTGATTTTCATGTATAAAAGAGGTTTATGCCTTCTAACTATTTTATCGGCTGTACTAAAGAGAAAATTCTGTAGGAGTTTGAATAATTTCAGGAGGATAGAAAAAATACAAGAAGACAATAATTTAGGATTTGGACAAAGAAGCCATTTATAGAAGAAGGGACAGAATGACACTGGACAGCGTCCGCGGATTCTACCAGGTAGACCACATCCTTATAGCAATGGTTACTACGGAATAAAAAGCTCTGAGGCTGTCTGATGGGCTGTTATTCAACTATTGTAAGAAAGCTTTGTGCATCAAATAATGGAAAAGTGGAAAGGATTTGGGTCCTTAGAAGACTTCCCTGGACAGTTGTGGTCCACCAGCAAGAAATGCTCCCCTCGGTATATACTATGAGAGAAAAAGAAATGTGTTTATTATTGTCAGACACATTCAGGTGACCTCCGGCAGGTGACCTCCAATTACCAGACATTCAGTGTATTTGACGGTGAGGTTTTTAGAGGTGTTGAATTTCTCTCAAGTTTATTCCATACATTTTCATTTCTTAGATAAAAGGTGAATTTTTCAGGGTGCCTGGGTGGCTCAGTTGGTTAAGCCTCTGCCTTTGGCTCAGGTCATGATCCCAGGGTCCTGGGATCGGGTCCCAAGTGTGGGGCTCCCTGCTCAGTGGGAAGTCTGCTTCTCCCTCTCCCTCTACCCCTTCCCCCTGCTCATGCATGTGCACTCTCTCTCTCTTTCTTATTCTCCCTCTCTCAAATAAATAAATGAAATCTTTTTAAAAAGGTAAATTTTTCTTATTTGACTAAATCATGTCTTTTACACTTCTAATTCTAATTTATGGAATTTCGTGATAAGAAAATAAGGAGCCTTTTATTGTTTGTTTATTTATTTATTTATTATATTTTTATTGCTTAGGGATCCTTTAATCTTAATCCCTTCTAGCTTGTAGTGAAGTTTTTTAATTTTATTTTTTACCTTGCAGTGATGAATACTCATCCAAATTTTGCTGTGCTGGTGAGTTGCATTATGCAAACTTACTATTTTGAGATAGTTTCTTTTTTCTAAAGAACAAAGTCTTGCTATCATTTAGTTATGTTATTGCTTTATCACCTATTAGTTCTTTTCTGCAGAAATGAATTCACTGAGACAATTACAGTATGATTATGTCTAATAACTGGGCATTTAGAAATGACATTTTAACCTAATATGGAATAGCTTCTTTTAGGAAGAATCTAAAACATAAAATTGTAAATGTGCTTTGATTCAATTAATATTAGCATACAAGGTTCTGATCAAATTTGATGAATTTCAAAAGCTGCAGATTTTCAAACCTAAATTCAGACTGCAATTATACATTTTTACCTTTTATCAACTGAAAAACTTCATGAAATAGCAAACCTTCTGTTGCCGGTCAATTCCCGGCCAGTCGATGGAAAAAGACAGTGTAGCTTCAGAACCACCTATGCTAGTTCAGATAAAAAAAAATTACTCAAAATTGAGTCAGATGACCATATCAATAAAATCAACATATCTTGTTAGTTTTAGGATGACTTTATACTCTGAAAGATTATTGAGGATGACAAAGAGCTTTTGTTCAGTAGATTACATCTATCACTATTTGTTGTATTAGAAATTGCAACTGAGAAACTTAAAAATATTTATTTTAAATAACAAGACCAGTCTCATTATCTGTTAATATAAGTGACATATTTTTAAATTAAAAATATTTTCTAAAACAAAACACTTAGGGAGAAGAGTGGCATTGATTTACTCTTTACAAATCTCTTCAGTGACTGGTTTAATAGAAGACAGCTGAATTCTTATATTTGCTTCTGCAGTCCATCTTTTGTGATATGTTGTTTTGTTGAAGAATATGAAAAAAATCCCACTGTATCATATCTATATCTATATTTATCTATCTAGTTGGAAGAGGGAGTTGTATTTCTTTTTTTTTTTTTTTAAGATTTTATTTATTTATTTGACACAGAGAGAGGGGTGGAGAGAGCAAGCACAAGCAGGGGGAACAGCAGGCAGAGGGAGAAGCAGGCCCCACACTGAGCAGGGAGCTCAACTCGGGGCTTGATCCCTGGACCCTGGGATCACGGCCTGAGCCAAAGATAAATGCTTAACTGACTGAGCAATTTCAGATATATACACCAAATCTCAATAAATAGTGGTTCCCTAAAGATGAATTTCAGTTTGAAATCTAAAAGCCTATCACTGAACTGGGTTACATTAAAATATATTGGTTTATCTTGTACTTTAAATAGATCTTCCAGCCATGTAAGATTTTGAAACATCAGGCATTGTTCATTTTGGAAAATACTGGTTTCCTGAGTGATGCAGATGTTGCTAATGTTAAATTTAATAATTTTAAAAAAGATTTTATGTATTTACTTGAGAGAGAGAATGAGCGAGCAAGAGAGCACATGTGGCGGGGGGGGGGGGGGGGGGGGGGGGGGGGGGGGGGGAGAGGCAGAAGGAGAGGGAGAAGCAGAGTCCTCAAGCAGACTCCCCGCTGAGCAGGGAGCCCAACGCAGAGCTGGGATCATGACCTGAGCCCAAGGCAGATGCTCAGCTGACTGAGCCACCCAGGTGCCCCAAATTGAATTATTATTAAAAAAAGAGTCAGGATCCAAATGCATTCAACATAGATAAGGTTTTATTTATGTGTTTTTTGTTGCTTAAGAATTATGACTTTTAATATATTTTCATGAGATCAGTCCAACCTCAGAGAACACAAGCGGAAACCATATGGTATGGATCAGCTGTCATGTGAGATTGCGGGTTGTGTGTAATAATGCTATACCTACCACCAAATATGGAAATAATGGATTTTTCTTAAATCCCACCTTTCTATCTCTTTATGAAAATGTTCAGTATATTGTGTCCTGTATTACCTGAGATGCTAAAATTTGTCATTTTTTATAGTTGCAGAAAAGTAATTGAAACCAAGCACCAAGGGGATACAAAGTGGAAAATCAATGGACAGTAAGATGCTGAACAGTCATAATTTCCACATTCTAGCTCAGTTTGTAATAGTAAAAAGTACAGGGACAGTCCCTTGCTTACCTGGTTATGAAGCATCAGGACCCATTGCAGTCCTGGGTTCAGACCGCCTCTCACCGCTCAATGCCCAGGCTCTACGTACTGAAGCTGTAGCCACCTCCATTTTTCTACCTAGAAATTCCTCTTCGGGTCACTGGGGATTGTTTGTAATTCTGTGGAACTATGAAAACTAGTATGGATCAAAGATCAAATAATACAGAAGAGCTATGACTGAATGAACAATTCTCATGATCCAGGCACGGTGCTAAGCAGTTTAAGTATATTAAATTAGTGAATGCTCAGGTTGACATGATAACCCTATTAAGTGTTATTATTATTTCCATTTCGCAGATTGGGAAATGAGGCCAGAGAAACTTACTCACAGTCAACCACATAGAATGTGGGAGGGCCAGAATTCAAACTGAAGGAATCTGATTCCCAAGCTTTCACATGTAAACTTACACTATATTAAGAAAACAATATGGAGGCACATTTTTATTTTCTGAAAGTGAGAAAGTTACTTCAAAGCAGAACAAATATCCATATTTTCATCTTTGTATATATTTTTTACTACCCAGATCTTTTATTTTATTTTTTTTACTTATGACATTTAATTTTATTTTCTGCCTGATATTCCAAAATTTCATATTTAGTGAATCTGTCAAACCATGATTTTTTTCAGGCCTTTAGCAAATAGGGCAGTATACTATTTTGGAAATGTATATTTTAATATAATGTTAAATTTACAGAAAATTTGCAAGAATAGCACAAAGAATTCAATATAGCTTAACCAAAATTCACCCATTGTTAACATTTTCTCTAATCTATTGTTATTCTCTCTTTCCCCCTTTTTTTTTTTGAGTCATTTTAGAGTGAGTTGCTGACACAATATTTTTTTACTCCTAAATTTTTCAGTGTATTTCCTAAGGATATTCTCTTGCAAAATTATAGTTCAGTTATTAAAATAAGGAAATCTACATTGGTACAATACCAGTAATCCAAATAAATATTCAAATTTTGACAACTGATTCCATAGTCAGCTTTATTATTTCAGTTTGCTTTTTCCTAGTCCAGCATCAATCATGAATCACATTTAGTTATAATCTTTCATGAGTCTTTTGATCTGGAATAATTCTTCAGCCTTTCTTTTCTTGATCTTGACAGTTTTAAACATCAAGTAATTTTGTATCATATTCCTCGAATTTGGCTTGCCTGATATTTCTTCACGGTTGGATTCAGCTTATGCATTTTTCGGTGGCATATCACAAGTGTGTGTTTCTCTGTGTATCACATCAGTTGAGCCTTGAGATGACTGAAATCCTGGCCAACACCTAGACTGCCACCTATGAGAAACCCCGAGCCAGAGAACCCAGGTGAGTCATGTCAAGATTCTGGATCCACAGAAACAATGTGATTATAAATGTTTGTTCTTAAAAGCTGCTACATTTTGGTCAATTTGTTACATAGCAAGATAGTTCAGATAGTCCGGTGAAAAGCTACCCTTTATATATAATGCATAAAATATATATTAAATGTTTTGTACTTACTGTAGCATGAAACCGAACAGTCTATTCATTATTTTTGAATTGGCATATAATTTGTTCCATACGCATTGGTCAGTAGAGTCTGCATGTTTATAAGTTTACTGATCATGTGGTAATATCATTATTATGATACATCCCAATTTTCACGATGATTCAGAGTGCCTTTTCTGGAGCCAGACTGCCTGAGTCCGATCCCGGTGACCCTCCACAAGTTACTTTACCTCTCTGTAAAATTGAGAGAATAATAATGTTTATCACATAGGTTTGTTACCAGGATTAAATAAATTAAAACAGCTAAAGCCTTTGGAATAGAGTCTAGTACATAGTAAAAATTTCAATGAATATGAACGGATTTTTATTTTCCTTTGTTCTTCTATTGTGGGCATTTCAGTTGCATCCGACTTGTGATACCTTTTGACCTGTGTCACCGACGCCAGCTGCTGGGTCACCTCTGAATTTCCTGTGGCTGTTTTGTCAGGGTGTCTTCTTGGAACACTCTGCAAGTCTGTATCCCATGCCCCGCGCCCGCCCCTTCCTTGAATGGCAGTTGCCCAGAAGGAGTACAAGGCAAGAGAGATCTGCTTCCAAACTCAACTCTTCCGTTCACTGGCTTTGTAGTGTCGGGCAAAGCACTTTCCTTTCCAGTTGCCTTGTCTGGAAGTGGGGCTCATCGTGACGATCTTTTAGGGTTGTTGAAAAAAGGAATTGGAGACAGAATCCGAAGATAATCTAAGTTGAGCCTCTGACATATGGTCGGTGCTCAGTGCACTGGAGCTGTTCCTTCTCAGGATGCGGCTGAACCCTCCAGATGCTGCGTCTTTCCCTCCAGGGTAGGCTCCTTCCCAGTGCCTTCCGCTGGGACCGCCTTTCTCCCTGCCTTACTCTCGCTGATGTGAATAAACCACTGAAGGGCTTTACTTATTTACAAACTGTTAATTACTCTCTCAAGTGGCTGTGGTAGGACAGATGTCTTCATGTTGAAACTAATCGCTCCTCAAAGGATGTTGAGGATAGAATTTGCGAGGCCTGTTATATAAGTCATGACATGTGTCCAACAGAATCATCCGAGGGACGTTTTTGAGCTGGACTCCTTATGGCCCTAGAAGAAAGGATTGTGATTCAGCAGGTCTGGGATGGCATGCGGGTTAAGAAACCATTTAAAGCAGGGCACTCAGAGCAAATCAATTCTCAGATCCTGTGAGGTTTCTCTAATCTGAATCAGATGAAGAAGACAGATGCTGTGTCTGAAATTTTCTCAGTGACGGCTGCATTTGAAAGTGTTCTCTTTTCCTCAGAGTGAATTTGAACATGTGACACTGAAATATTCTGGCACTTACAGATTTTTAAATCAGAAAACAATTCTAAAGTTTTATTAACAAGGAAATATTTCAGGAGAGCAACAGTAACCGGTAACAACAAACATATGTTTAAAGTAAGCCCTAAACACCAATGATGACTAAAAAAAATACAAAAGTTTCTGTTTAAATTGTATTGACTGGCAAGGCACTCACTTAAGTGAAGACCAGTGGGTCTCAAATTTGAGGGAACTTCAGAAAATCTCCCGGAGGCTGGTTAAAATACAGATAGCTGAACCTCATGCCCAGAGTTTCTGATTTACCAGGTCTTGGGCAGGGCCCATGAATCTGCATTTCTAACCAGTTTCCAGGTGATACGGTTGCTGCCCTAGAGAACCACTGCCCTAGACAAAACCTGCAGATAGATTCCTGTTGGAGAATGGTGACGACAGTCTATCTCAGCTGTCGGAACAGAGGACTCCTGACAGTCTTGGGCGAAAATCTACTTGTGATTCATCCGTATTTTGTAAAATGTTCAGTATTTCTTTCCTAGAGAAAGAACTGAAACAACAAAAGAACATAGATTTTTCCCCCAAAATTCTAAAAAAGTAGAACCTGGAAATACATGTTTTTGTGTCTCTTTCTGCAGTTTTTATTATGCAGTGTAGCCAACTCATAGGCTCAATCATTTCCCCAGCTATCCTGGCTTCCCTGTGCTCTGTTGAACGCATTGAGCTCTATAAGATGCTTGCTCTCTGAGCTGCAGCTTGTGGTTTCTAAGAGCTCATGGTCCTCTTTGATGCCCCTGCCCAAAGAAGAAAAACTGGCAGCTTTGCTGGCAGGTCCAGAGAATATGCATGCCCCCCAATAATCAAACACTGAAAGGGTTTCTATTGTAAAGTCTTCTTGTTACTACAGGTTCTTTCCTTGACCACCTGAAGGTCTGCTGAAAGGTCAATTAATGATTAATAGTCAATTAATTATTAATCTATGTAATTTGCAAATTGGTTGACTCTTAGAGTGAGTCACTATAAATAAGCAAAAATATATCTTGGTTGAATTATGTTTCCCCAAAAGATGTTAAAGTCCTAACTTTCAGTACCTGTGATTGTACTTATTTGAAAATAGGTTCTTTGCAGACAATCAAATGAAGATAGGGTCATTAGGGTGAGCTCTAAGATAATATGACTGCTGTCTTTATTAAAGGGGAAATTCAGACACAGAGACAGACACCCACCTTGGGAGAATGCCATGTGAACATAGAGGCAGAGATTGGAATACTGTGTCTATGATTTGAGGAATGCCAAAGATTAAGAGCAAACCACCCCAGCTAAGGAGAGGCATGGGACAGCTTCTCCCCATAGCATTCAGAAGAAATCAACCCTGCTGACACCTTGATCTTGGACTTGTAGTATGAAGAACTGTGAGACAGTAACTTTCTGTTGTTTTAGCTACTTAGTTGTTTTTTGTTTTTTGTTTTTTTTAAGCAGGCCCTACACCCAACATAGGGCTCAAACTCACAACCCTGAGATCGAGAGTTGCACGCCCTACCAACGGAGCCAGCCAGACACCCCTAAGGTACTTAGTTTGTGGGATCTTGTTATGGCAGTTCTAGAAATTAATACATGATTTATTCATGAAAACAAAATATTATTGTAACCCATACTATTGTCATATTTCCACTTCACTAAAACTTTTCTAATTTTTCCCACTGTTAGTTTTATTTGGTATTAAATGTCTGGGAAAACAGAGTATATTTCAATAAATAGTTATGAATGTGATTTGCTGTATACTTTGAGTGGGGAAAAAGTGTTCTGAGTGTATTTCTACTCCTGCCCTTGTTTTTCTTCTGTATGCACTTGTGGCCTTAGATAACACTGCTTAACCATGCTTCTGCCTGAGATGAAACTCTACTTGTCACTATACTTAGGCAGATTCCAACTTTACAGATCTTTCCCCTCAGATCAAAAGACTTTTTTTTTTTTTTGTAAGGCAGGCAGCTAATTTATTTTTCAGAATGGTGAGTCAATTGTTCCAAACCACTGCCAGGTTAACTTGTATTTCCTTATGAGACACTCCTTAAAGGAAACAAATTTTATCTTCAGTAGGTTAAGAAAAGAGATCAACAAAGGGTTTTTGTTTTTGTTTGAAATGTCATGTCCTAAAGGAAAGAAAAGTCAGAAGAGGAAAAAAGGGAAGACTTCCTCAGATGAAAATGTCAGCCAGCTATATCATATTTTACTCACCAAAATGTGTCCTTCTTTCTCCCTCATTCATTCTCTCAGTTTCCCCCCACTCTCACACTCAAAGATCACGGCGTAAACAATAGCAAAGGAACAATATCTCAATTTTCTTTAATACAGACCCAAGTATTAAAAAGTTTTCAATTTTTGTTTTGAAGTGCTGAAAGCCTCCAAAATTGTTTTATGGCACTTCACGTGGCGAGTCATATCCAGAGGTCTTGGGTGCTGCGAATAATTAAATCTATTTGCCACGACAACATTTTTGGTGCAGTAAGCTTGAGAAAATTTTCACCAAACCTTGTCATTACTTCGGAACTCTTTGGGATTCACTGGTATAATAACATTCTCTAAAAATGTTTGTTCCTTATTAATTCCTACAGGTAAAGATGATAATTTTTCTGATCTCTCAGTGAGGTGAAAGGTATCCACTGATTTGCTTTGTTGCCTCAAACTGCACTGACTGGTAACATTGGGGGAAATTCAGGCTTCTGTCTTTGAAGAGCCACACATCCTTCTCAAATGTCAGTGTGGTGTTTGAGGTTCTGACCTAACTGCCAAGCCTGCAATTAATTCCAACAATCTGGCTGGCACATGGCAAGTTTTCTAAAGATCACGTCTTGCCTGAAAAAGATAAATCATTTTATTGATTCCTCTTGGCCTGCATATAAATTATACAAATCAGAAAATAGAGTGATTTGGAGAGCAAAGCATTTGTCATTTCTGATTTTGAATTTTGTGAAACGCCTGAGTACTTTTTGCCACTGGGATGAATCCATAAGCTGAACTTTAAGAACTTTGAACCAAGCTTTAAAAACTTGGACCTGCGATTTGCTGCTTCCAGGCTTTTCTGTCTTCCCCCTCGGTCCTATTTCTCTCTATCTCTAGCCCGCTAAACTTCCGGGCCCAGAGGAACTGCCCTGGCCTCTGGTTCTGTGATTTTCAGAGCAAAGTTTTCTAGGTTCTTCCCAGTTTCTTGATTCTTCTTCATCAATATCTATGTAAAGCTTTGAGCATTTGTTTAAGATATATCTCCTTGTCATTTATACAAAATATTATCAATTGGGATGATTTGTCCTCGTGGACTGAGAGAAGCCAGATATGGTAGATATCCCGGAAGATCTTTTGTCGTTTTCAAAAGAATAAGAGAATAGAACCAAATAAAACCACCCGGTTACTCTGGTCCTCCATTCTGCCTGCAATGCGCATCATTGCCTCTTCATAAGCAGAGAAGGAGATTTGTGGACGTTCACCCTCATCTGAACTCCCTGCCACTAAGGTCACATACTATCTCCAAAATTGGGCCATCTCATTTTTTAAATGTCAGGCATATGCTAGGAAATATTGTGCTAAATCAATGATCTGTTTTCCAGCTCTCTGCCCACTATGAAATAAAAACGACATGAATTTTACTTCCTAAAAGAAAGGACACAGTCGTTAAGGAAATCTCTAAGAAAAGCCAATAAAATCACAAAGTTTCTTACAGAAGTGGCTTGATACTGTGCTCACTTTGGCAGCACATATACTAAAATTGCAACGATACAGAGAAGATTAGCATGGCCCCTGCACAAGGATGACACGCAAATTCGTGAAGCGTTCCATATTTTTAAGAAGCAGAAGGTTTTATAGTCAAAATGTGGAGATTATTGATATATGAAACAGAAGCCAAGAAAATTGGTCTTGTGAAGTAAAACTCTTTTTACATTTAGAGTTCTGTTTCAGATTTCTTCTTTCCCACCCTTCAGATGACTTTGGCTTTTTCTTTGTCTTCAAAGACATTTGTGAGGTCTGTAATTTTTTTTTTTAATGTAGAAAATGTGAATTTTTTTGTCCTCTAATTTGTTGATGCCCTGTGTACTCCCTTGGTTGTAAAGACATCTCAATCTTACCTTGCTTCTCTTTATACTCACCAGGTACAAATTACTGGTGTGTTTTATAAGCCTCAACTACTGTACACAGCCTATCTGATATAATCTTGTTCTGCTGATTTATTTCTTGTAAATATTAAAATGACTCCCCAATTCTTTTGCAGAATTGCAAATAAAATAAGATAAAATAAAATAAAATAAAATAAAATAAGTGGCTTGATACTATTTTGTTTTGTGCATATAATGTGTTGTTTGAAGAAAGGCCCCAAGGACCTTCCTGGTATTGCTTAGCCTCTCAAAGAGAAGCTATCCATTGGGCATCAGTGTGTTTTGTGGGGTTTTTTGGTCACTGAAAGGTAGGCACAAAGGGCAATAACTTAATTTAAAACAACATTGCCTAACATGTATCAAAAAATGTCTCATTTGAAAGCTCAGGACCTTGGAAAGACATCCTAAAGAACTTGCTCCTTGTGTCTCCTGACTTTTTTCAGTTTTAGAAAACAAATGGCCTCTGCTGTCTGTTAAAGAACAAAAATTTAACTGAAAAAATTTGAAGATCTAATTGGGTTTATGCAATGATTCATGAATGAGGGGACAGCATCCCTCCTCGTAAATGGACAGGTGCTCAGAGGAGCTGTACAAAGTAAAGTTTTTTATAGGCATGAGGAAGGTGAGTCAAGGAGGTTGTTAGCAAAAGGAAAGATTTTTTTCAGGTCTGGTCATCTTCTTTTTGGGGGGATGGGAATGGGAGGGGGGATCTTATTATGTAGATGGCCTCACTAATACTGATCAGGAAATTTCAGATTGACTGTTTAAAGGTAACATTTCTGGGAAAGGTTGAAACTGCAATTAAATCTTGGTTGGCTGTAGTGGGGGCAAATGACTCTATTTTGGGCCAAATGAGAACAAACAGAATCTATTCAGAGCTTTCTAGAGCTAGGGAGTTAACTACCATTACTTGTATCTGGCAGAGGCTCAAAGGCAAACAGGGGAGTGGGAAAGTTTTAGAGTGACAAAAAGGGAAGACTTCATGAACACTCTGCTTGGAGGTTGTGAATGCAGGGAAGCTGGAAGCAGATTAACTAGAAGGATGATGTGATTGGTTTGGGAGCATATTTGGCTTTCTCTGGTTGATCCTGAGTTGCATGCATGGACAATAAAGAAGCTGGCAGTCACTAAGTCCTGACCATACTGGGCTGATGGCTGCAAAGGTTGCTACTTGGTCAGAGTGCTATTGACATGTATGGTCTGGCCATTGTCCCTTTATATATTCAGTGTCTGGTATAATATATTAAGCTATCGTCCTTTTGATGGAAATTTCACTGCCCCCCAAAGGTTTTGCTACTGTAAACAATGCAGGTATTTCAATTAGATAAAATGAATGAATATCACAATCAACAGATATGCAAATTTTTTTGTTTCAACAGATATTTTTATCTGGCCCTCAAAACTACCCTTCTAATTTACCTAATTGTACAATTGTGAAGCTTCATTTCAGATAGATGATTGAGAATGCTCTTTTCTTCTAAAACATTGGTTGATGAAGATCAAGTTAGATATATTCTACTGACATTAAATCTAATGAGATAATTTACCATTGAAAAAGAAGTTAGGGATCACATGAAGCATCAATAAAGTGATAAATGGATTAGGTCGGTTTGGCTGTTTTCCATTGACTGCTTCTGGGTTGTACTGCACTTGAGGAGAACATTGGCAGTTAGGACAAGATTTCATAAGCCAGCTGGAAAGACCATAAATACTTTTTTAAATAGTAAAAACCACAATGCCTGGAGTAAGAGCCAAAGGAATGAAAAGATATTTTATACACAATTAATGGAACAAGTATGAGTGGAAATGAGAAATGAGATACAGGCAAGAGATAATAAATGGGCTTTAAAATATTAAAAGACACCTGGAATGGAACAGAGTATAAAAATTGGAAAATACAAAAAAAAAATGGAAAAAGCAAATCCTAGTTTTAAGGATTTAAAAAAATGGATGATACAACTCAAAAGCATTTTCCTTGTTTTAAAGATTTTCTTTAAAAAGGATGACACAATTCAAAAGCATTTTCTTTGTTTTAAGGATTTGAAAAAAAAGGATGATACAACTCAAAAGCATTTTTGAGTGCCTCCTTGTGAAACATCTTATGCTATAGGAAGCATTAAGAAAATCATAGGTTCTAGGGGCGCCTGGGTGGAGCAGTTGTTAAGCGTCTGCCTTCGGCTCAGGGCGTGATCCTGGTGTTATGGGATCGAGCCCCACATCAGGCTCCTCCGCTATGAGCCTGCTTCTTCCTCTCCCACTCCCCCTGCTTGTGTTCCCTCTCTTGCTGGCTGTCTCTGTCTCTGTCAAATAAATAAATAAAATCAAAAAAAAAAAAAAAAGAAAAGAAAATCATAGGTTCTAATCTCAGAAATCCCACAATTTGATTAATATAGGAAACATTATGGTAGAAGTAACTAGAAACCATCTCAAACTGCCTAAAAAATAAGGAAATTTTATTGACTTGTGATTGCAAAGCCAAGAAGAAAAGCAAATGCCGGAGTGGTTTGACACAGTGGCTCAGAAAAGTCAACAAGAATCTGGGGACTGTTTTTATTTGTTTTTGTTTACCCTCCACTCCACCTTTCAGAATGTCAGTTTCATTGTGTCTTTCCTCCTGGACCCGAGGCTATTCTGCCAATAGCTCTCCAAACATCTTGTTTTCTTTCCAGACATTGAATGAAGACCTGAGTTTTGCCTTTATAAGCTAACTTTGGCTCATTTGCCCATCCATCAACTCCTTATGACAGAAGGATGGGAATGTGCTGCTTGTCTTAGACCGATCAGGGCTCACACCTGAACTTCTGAATGGGGACCATCCTAGCCACATGTCATGGCCGTTACACAATGGAGGGGCGCAGGTTCTTAAAGGAAAATCTGGGTGCTACAGGCAGAGAGGAAGAGATGAGTGATACTGCGCCTAAACTGGCAACTAAAATGTATCCACTACACAGTCCTGGTTGAGGGCAGTAGACGAGTATGCAAATAATCCCAACAGACAGAGTGTAGCAAGTGTTCTAAAGTCGAAAGAGTGTGTGGGGGAGGAATCCACATTTAAATGGACTGTTTTGCTTAAATTTTGTCAAAGTAAGCTCCTATGACCTGTGTTGTTTGTTTAGTATCTTCCTACTGTTAAAAGACTATTTTCAAAAGAGGGTAAAATCAACACATCTTATACAGATTAATGAACACAAGTTAAAGATTTTCATTAACTCATTAATGAGGACATCTGCAAAGTGTCAGAACCCGTTTCAGAGAAAAGTCCAAAAAAGTACAAACTTATTTAGAGTAAAGGAATATTGAACGGAGTACATAAATGAAGACAAAACTAGCTAGGAAAGTCCATTGAACCTCTGTTGGAAAGAAGAGAATTTTCATGCCTGTAGATGAGAATTACTTTGTATTGTTATCGGTTATTGATAATTTACAAAGGTGCAAAATACCTCCCATAGAATCATGGTCACAAGGAGCAGAAGGGAGAGCTGTCGACAATGCATAATTTTCTGTTGAAGCACACATTTTCTCTATACTGTGGCGCTAAGTACATTTACACAACCAGGTTAAAAAAATTCATTAACCTTCCTGAAAGAGTGCTGTCTACACTCAGTATTTCTATTTTCCCCAATCATGGATGTAAATTTCAGTGTAAATCCCTATTATAGCATTAGGTGTTCCTCCCCTCCCCCTACCTGCCTGGAACACACAGTCCTTTGTATTTGTAACATCAGAGTACATGTTGCTATTTCTATTTCACTCTTTGTGTCAGTTTTCTCTTTTTGCTGAGTCCTCGCCACCCTAGAGCTTGTAGCCAGTAGCTTAGCATGAGGGCTTCCACGTAGCTAATTAGTTTATTAGCTGTATGTCCCAGTGAAGGGAAGAGTGGTGTTTACTTGGAACACAGTTTAAAAGGCAACAAGACAATACAGTGGCCAGAATTGAATCAGAACAATCATTATTTGCAAAATTATAAGACTGACTTTTTTTGAAATTTAAATATAAAAATGGAAAGTCACAAATATAAAGATTTAAGGGTTTTTTTCCCCATAGCCTTAGTGCTAAATCAATGGAATTATTTAACCCCTAATTGCTATACTACAGATTTCATTAGTGTACTTTTGAAATAAAAGTATTTAATTGAACTAAAAGAGGGTTCAAACACAGGTCAGAGATGTTAGCTGGATTGTTGTATAGGAGGATGGCTATTCAGGAACCCAAGGACGTTCCCTCCCTGGAGATTTCCCGCAGGAGAAAGCCTATCCCCTGCCCCGTCAGCTTACTTAGAAGCATTTCTCTTCATAGTTTAGCAATAAAGTAACTCTCAGGTAATTTGTTACAGCACAGGGAGAGACTCTGCAAGAGTGGATTCGCCTTTCTTTGCTTTTATCACCATAATCTCTGAGAAACAAAGAGAAACTGTTTCTCAAGAATGACAGAAAATAAACCAAACATTTTAATCAAGCAAACACAGTTAGGAAATAGAATCGTTCTCTCCCCCAAGAGATGATGCTCTTTAGGACTTGACTTTGCTGAAGAAACAAGCACGAACGCTTCCCTTCCATTTTCAAGATGCAAAATCCTTCTATACACAAAAGAATTCAAACTTAAAAGAAGAATGCTAGAGACAGTCTGAAGGCCTGTTTGAGTTTAGACACAGCAGCTCAAGCAGCCTAAACACAAGTCCCAGGTAAAGGGGATTCTGATTAGACACCCCGATTACCAATGACCCCAAATTGTCTCTTTCCAGACCCAGATTTGTGTGTGTGTGTGTGTGTGTGTGTGTGAATGTGGTTTTCTTTTACGTTCATCTTTTTTCCCCTCCCAACTACAGTTTCAGGTCAGATAGAACCCTGCCATACTTTGTCCTCCCCTGACTCCAAAAGAGGCCACAGAAATGGGAAGAGAGCTAGCAATCAGTTCTCCCTCCATGAACCACCATCTCCAGAAATTTCCCTAAAGTGCCAGTCTACACTTTTGGAAACCAAGATAAGTTTATCTCTAAAAGTATGTGAGGTTTTTTCCCCCTACTGATTTCTATAAATTTCTCTCTGGTTGGAAAGCAGAGAGAAAATATACTTTCACACTGATACATTTGATGTTCTAAACTTCTTTCCTGTGAATAGACTATTTCCAAATATTCTACCGACGCCTCTGTGTTATGGCTTACTTCGATCATTCTGCAGGGTGCCAAAGACTCGGAAGCCGGGGACGGGCTGAGAAAGTCTCCGCTGCTCATTGCCTCCTGAGTTGAGAGCAGCTGCTATTTCGACTTTAGCGTAGGGTAATCAACCTGCACTACCGGAGCTGCTTGTCACATTTCTACAGGGACAAGTACTTTTGCATCTGCAATTCAATTCATATTACATATTTAATATATCATCATCATCAAGATAAAAGAGTGAAATAGGAAGATGATTGTATATACATATATTTTTCTCAGTACAAAAGCCCGCCATTTCGGGGCCTTGCTTGAGTCACTGTTGCATCTTTCATGTATTTTCATTAAAATTTTTATCTTCGAACTTTGAACCTAAAAAGGAGATACATTTTTTTTTGAAACAATGAGTGAGCATTAAGAAGCATCAATGCCTTCAAGAAAACAGTCACTTACGCCTTAGTTGAAGTTTTTCTCAATTAGTCTATGTTTATAGCATTTTGGCTTTGCCAGGAGAGAGAAGAAAACCATTATGATATGCCAATATACTTGGAAAGTTTTGACAAAAGTTAAACTAAACAAAGCCTTTATTTATTTTCAATTTAATTAAGAGGAATTGCTATGTTTAACTTTTTTTCTGATTGTTTTCAGATCCAGAAGAAAATAGGAAATTTATTTAAATTATTCTTTCTATTATTTTCATAAAGCAGGCAAGGTTTTCCTAAGGAGATCACTCATTAAAAATTATGTGTAATCTTTTATCCTACTACCCATATTTTTCTAAGGAAAATCCTCCCTAAAATAAAAGTAGTTCTTCTGACCAATACTATTACGAGATTAATTAGGCTCACACACACAAATCCCCAACTGTATATTTACATTTTACAAAATTAAAATAGTTTTCTATCTTAGAAGCACTATATATGTTTTGTCAGAAGACTGGCAGTATGAAGAATTTACCCCTGAAAACAGAATCATGTTTGTTTTTGTTTTGGTTTGCTATTTAGTGTAGTTGGGAAATAGGATACTTCAATTAAGCAAATAGTGTGGATTGTAGAAAGTGTGTATATATATACATACATACACATACACACATCACACACACCTACCAAGAGCAGAGCTGATCCTCTCAAACCCTCTCCTCTCTCTCCAAAAGTGCTTCTCCAGGACCCTAGACTCAAGAACTTGTACTTAACTTTGGTTTTTCTTTTTCTTTTACTTTTTGTTTTGCTTCCAGTTTGTTGGTATGCCATGACTCTATCTGTAATACTCTTGGGTTAATCTTTTTTTTCTTAATCTCACAACAGTCATACCATTGAGCCTGAAATAATTCAGCTATAACGGACTCCCTACTTCTTCCCCTCTGGTATTCTGTTGCAATCCTTTCTCCCTGCCAAATAAATGAAAATCCCAAACAAATTAAAAGCTGCTTTTAGAACTATCCCCTTAACCGTCTTTATTGTCCTGCCCTGCATATGGGTCTCACGTACCCTCATGACTTCTCAGGGTTTTAGGCCAGGGGTATATGATTTCATGTGCACAGAGGTAGTGGTGAGAATAACTTGATTCAAACAGGCCTTTTTGACAGAAACACAATCAATAAGGTGACCTGTGTGAACTAAACCCCAGGGGCAGACGGGATGTTGTGCATCTCAGAGGAGGCAGCGGGGAGAGAGAACGCTGTAACCTCGGGTAAGTTATTGAACCCTTATTGGTTTCTGGGAGGGATAGGCGGAATGGTGCATGTCAAACACCAAGAAACAGGTCTCGTGCGTAGAAAGCACTAGCAATAATTAGTTAACATTTACCTTTGAGGCAGAGAGATATGTACATAGATTTTCTTTATTTCTTTTTGCCACATATTATAGGCCTTCTGACACTTAAATTCCCCTTTTTGGCATTAATTTTTTTTATTATGGAAGTACAGTTGACATACAGTGTTATATTAGTTTCAGGTGTACAACATAGTGATTTGACAATTCTGTATGTTATCCAATGCTCACCATGCTAAGTGTGGTTACCATGTGTTCCCATACAATGTTATTTTAATATTATCGACTATATTTTCTATACTGTACTTCTCATCTCCATGACTTGTTTATTTCATAACTGGAATTTTGTACCTCGTAATCTCCTTCACCCATTTAACCCATCCTCCCACGTCCCTCCCCTCTGACCACCATTAGTTTGTTCTCTGTATTTATGAGTCTGTTCCTGTTTGTTTCTTTGTTTTGTTTTTTAGATTCCACATATAAGTGAAATCGTACGGTATTTGTCTTTCTCTGACTTATTTCACTTAGCATTTTCCCCACTAGATCTATCCATGTTGTTGCAAATGGCAAGACCTCATTCCCTTTTTATGGCTGAGTAATATTCCATTATGTATCCTATACGCTATATAAATATGTATATATCTCCCATCTTCATCCACTCATCTATGGATGGACACTTGGGTGGCGTCCATGTCTTGGCTATTGTAAATAATGCCACAGTAAATGCAGGGTTGCATGTATCTTTTTGAATTAGGGTTTTTGTTTTCTTCGGGTAAATACCCAGTAGTGGAATTACTGAATCACATGATAGTTTTATTTTTGATTTTTTGAGGAATCTCCATATTGTTCTCTACAGTGCTTGCATCAGTTTACATTCCCACCATGAAGAGTCCTTTTTCTCCGTATCCTCGCCTGGTGTGAGGTGGTGATATCTCATGGTGGTTTTGATTTGCATTTTCTTGATGATTTGTGATGCTGAGCATCTTAGTGTCTGTCTAGCCACCATCTGTACGTATTCTCTGGGAAAGTATCTATTCAGGTCCTCCGTCCATTTTTTAATTGGATTTTTTTTAAAGTGTTGAGTTGTAAAAGTTCTTTATATATTTTGGACATTAACTCTTTAACAGATATATCCTCTGCAATACCTTCTCTCATTCAGTAGACTGCCTTTTTGCTTTATTGATGGTTTTCTTTGCTGTGCGAAAGTTTTTTATTTTGGTGTAGTCCCAATAGTTTATTTCAGCTTTTGTTTCCCTTACCTGAGGAGACAGATCCATAAATATGTTGCTAAAGCCAACGAATAAGAGATTCTGCCTATGTTTTCTTCTAGGAGTTTTATGTTTTCATGTTTCAAATTTAGATCTTTAATCTATTTCAAGTTTATCTCTGTGTATGGTATAAGAAAGTCCAGTTTCAATGTATAGAATTGTTTAAACACTATATTGCGTACCTGAAACGGATATAACACTGTATGTTAACTATACTGGAGAGAGAGAGAGAGAAGGAAAGAAAGACAAAAAAAGAAAGTGGTCCAGTTTTTCCAACACCACTTGAAGAGACTGCTTTTTCCTCATTGTATGTTCTTGCCTCCTTTGTTGTTGATTAATTGATGATCTAAGTGGGGGTTTATTTCTGAGCTCTCTATCCTGTTCCATTGATCTGTGTGTCTATTTTTGTGCCCTTTTTGGTGTTTTTGTGGAAATTGTAGTGTTTAGACCTCTTATAATGCTGTTGTCAGAGTTTGCTTCTTTAAGGGCTGTTCAAGTTGATGCAAAACAAAACTACATAATTCTGTAAAACCTAATCGACTCATTTATGTAAACTATGCGGGACGGTTATGCAAGAACAAGTTGTGTATTTGCCTCAAATCACCAGTATCCATGATAACAATGAAAGAACATAATTCATATTCATGAAGCATCCTTTAAGCTCTGAAAGCCTTCATTTCATTTGTGGATAATATTATTTAGTGTCAGTTTTAAGCAAAAGGTGAAATATAGAAAGTGTTTTTAGTGTCACATATAAAATATTCTGTTGTTACTTCAGAGCTTTGTTTTGCATCATTAACCACGAACACAGATGTGGCAGATTTGCACAAATTCAAATTAATCTCAGGAAAAGAAGACACTTCAGAAAATTACTATCCATACTGAATAGAGTAAAATAATACAAGTGTGTGGGATCAGTGTTGGAAATGAGAAGGTAGCTGCCCAAAAAAATTATTAAATGCCTCTGCCCTGGAGAAGAAAGGCTTATTTAAGCAGAAAACTACTTTGGGAACCAATGCTCAGTTAAATAGAGTGAGAGACACAACTACATTTGCTAAAAATGAGACACGGATCTTCCTTTAAATATTTTCTTCTTGTTATGAAGTCTAAGTTTTTAAGTTGTGTACAATAAAGCCTTCCATGTGTGTTGTTTCAGATTTTATAAAGCTTTGTATATCTGCACACTAACTGCAGATCAGAATATTAAGTTTCTGAGAAAAGAGATGGTGATGTTGAGAGAGATTATGTAATTTATCCAAGGCATGGCAAAGATAAAATACCCAACTTCCATTCAGGTGGATTTCTCACTACGTTAAATGGACCCTAGAATCTTTCACATTTCCCTGTCAAAAGGAAGGAGTGAAAAATGGGCAAAGGACTTGAATAGACATTGCTTCACAGAAGATAGACAATGGCCAATAAGCCCATGAAAAGATGCTCAATATCACAATCATTGGGGAAACGCAAATCAAAACGAGGTTGGGGTACCACCTTCCATCCATCAAGGTGGCTACGTCAAAAACAAAATAGCAAGTGTTGGTTAGTAGGAGAAGTAACGAGAACCCTTATATTCTGTGGATGGGAATGTAAAATTGTGCAGCTGCTGTGGAAAATAGTTTAGCAGCATTATTGGCGTATTATTAAGCTATAAAAAAGGAAGGAAAAATATACCACAACATGGATGAAACTTGAAGACGTTATGCTGAGTGAAATAAGCCAATTACAAAAAGGTAAATACTGTATGGCTCTACTTACTTGAGGTACTTGATGTACTCAAAATTATAGAGACAGAAAGTAGAATATTAGTTGCCAGGGACTGGGGGGCAGGGAGAAAAAGGGACTTATCATTTAATGGGTAGAGAGTTTTAGTTTAACAAGATGAGAGAGTTTTGGAGATGGTGGTGATGGTTGCACAACATTGTGAATGTATTTAATACCACTGAACTGTACACTTAAAAGAAGAAAGAAGCAATCAAAGAGATGGCCCAAAGCCTGAATCGAATATATGAAATGAGGCTCCCTTGAATATTGTGAGATACTTATTTTGTTTCTAAAATTCATGTCCTCTACTGTATTACATTATGTCAGCAGATGTCCCACTAAGCCCCAAATATAAGTGTTATCATCAAACCCAATTTACAGATAAGAAGGTGAGCGTGATAGTTAATTTTTGAAGTGTAACAGACTGTCACAAAATCTTAGTGGTTCATAACCGAAAGAAATTTATTTTCCTTACTCATAGGTCTGTGGGTCCAATGGAGTTTGGCTGATTCAGCCAGCCTAGTCTCACACTGCGTGTTGGGCTCCCGTCTATTCCACGTGTCTCCTCATTGTCCTGAAACCCAAGGCACCTCCTCGTGGCAGGTGGCAGAAGTGCAAGAGAGTAGGCAGAAGAATGCAACATCTGCAAAGGCCTCAGTTTGCGTGTCTCATTGTTCCTTCCTCCACCTTTAACCGATCACTGTCAAGCTCAAAGTGTTTGTCATTAAATTATTGATTCTCCACTCCAGACCTACCTTTCTATGCTCTGATTCGTGATGCTGGATCTGGGGCCATATTTCTACTTGTTCAGATGGCTCCCAGGCTGAATTTATTAACTGGAATTACTTGAGGGGATTTGAAAACTGGAGAAAAAATATCCTTTTCCCCATTTTGCTTGTTCCTGTCACTCTTCCCCAGGAAAGTTTCTTCATCCTGACAACTGCAATTGGCTCCAGTTTCTAGTTAAAAAAAAATTTTTCCCACCTATCATCAGAAAAACAGTTTCATTAATACTCTCCCTCAGGATACCATCACCAGCTGGGCATCGTTTCTCCTCAGAGGTCTGAGCCGCCACGTGGGCCCCTCCACTAATCAAGAGAAGCAGCAGCAGCTGGGTGACACTTTCAAGCCAGGTCTGGGCGTCACATTCCACACCTTCGAAATTCGACTGCAGGAACTCTCCTTCCGTGTTCCAAAATTTCCAGTATCTTCACACCCAACAGAGTTGCGATGGGGTGAGGTGGGTGAGGTGAGTTGTTTGAGTCTGTGGTTGGACCCAGCCTTCATTTGGAACTTGCTATGTTGTTTACCATGGATTTTTGCATTAGTATTCTTTATCTTGCTTCCTGAGGTTTTTGGTGTCTTTTTGCGTTTTTTTTTTTTTAATTTTATTTAATTTTATTTATTTATTTGACACAGAGAGAGAAACAGCCAGTGAGAGAGAGAACACAAACAGGGGAGTGGGAGAGGAAGAAGCAGGCTCCCAGCGGAGGAGCCTTATGTGGGGCTCGATCCCAGGACTCTGGGATCACGCCCTGAGCTGAAGGCAGGTGCTTAACGACTGAGCCACCCAGGCGCCCCTTTGCGGTTTTTTTTGTTTTTTGTTTTTTGTTTTTTTTACCTGAGGAGAGTGCCTCACTTGCCTGACTGTAGTCCGGGCTGAGCAAGGCACAGGTGTTCACCGCCCATGTCTCCAACCCTGTATTGTCCGATTATTGAGTATTTCCCAGCACTAGTTCTCTTTTGTGATGACAGGAACCACATTTCAAAAGGAAGGTGCTCCTTCTGCCCTCTTGCATTTCAGGCAGACTTTCTGAGTCTGTCTCAGCTCTGTTTCTAGTGTTGGAAACCCAGCCATGTTTGCTTTCTCCATAAACTCCCACTTTTCAGTCTTGATGCCTTTTTACACTTGGCACTAACTACAACAACTTTCACTATGCTGTTGAACAGGAGTCATTAACAAGGAAATGTTTGCCTGATTCCTGATTTTATATGTGGGTTTTTGAAAAGATGTTTTTAAAAGGATGTCCCTTGGGGCACCTGGGTGGCTCAGTCGTTTTAGCATCTGCCTTAGGCTCAGGTCATGATCTCGGGGTCCTAGGATAGAATGCCCCATCAGGCTCCCTGCTCAGCGGGGAGATGGCTTCTCCCTCTCCCTCTGCCCTTCCCCCTGCTCATGCTCTCTCTCAAATAAATAAAATACAAAAAAAAAAAAAATTAATAAAAGGACTGCCCTTAAAAGACCACAGAGATGTGGTATTCCAATCAGTAGAACTTTAGCCAGTGTACCAGACCATCTACTTTGCAAAGAGTTTTATGTTATGCTGTTATAGGAATTTAATGGAATTTTTCCTCCGATTTCTAAATTTTTTCATGTTTTTCTGAATACACAATTAGCTTTGGTGTTGAATTCAATGAAAAGATTTCTTAAAAAATAAATTTTATTTGTATTCCCAGAATTGATTCCTATTCATCGTGGTTCATTCCAGTTCTAAAATACTGCTGAGGGCTATCTCCTAATATTTTATTCAGATTTGCTGCTTCTGTGTTCATAAATGTGATTTACCTATAGATTTCTGTGTGGCAACTTTTCAGGTGTGAGTGTCTATGTTATTTGGGCTTTATAAAACATTAGGAAATTTCTTTTACTTTTTACCACATAGAATGTTTAAATTGTATGGGTATAACTTGTTCCTTTTAGGTTTAGGAAAATTTACCTTTATAGTAATTCGGGGCTTTAGATTTTTTTGGTAAGGGAAGATTAACCAACTCTAACTGGCTTGATTAGAGCTGATTTCTACCACTATTAGTTCTTAGAAATAATTTTCATTATCCAAATGGTGAAATTCATTTGCATTGAAATTTGCATGGTACTTTTATTTTTTTGTTTTAATAGTCCCGGTGTATTTGGTTATTTCCCATTCATTTCTCATTTTCGAGTTAGTATACTTGGGTTTTTACTCTTTTTACCTCATGTGGCTGGATGGTGATCATTGTATTTTGCTACTTTTTTCTTTTTGTTTTCGGAAACAAAATGTTAGTTTTACAGATCTGTTTTAGTCCTTTTTTAATTTTAAAGTTATTTATTTTTATTTATTTGACAGAGAAAGAGAGTGCACAAGCAGGGGGAGCTGCAGGCAGGGGGAGAGGGGAGAAGCAAGCTCCCCGCTGAGTAGGGAGTCCCAAGTGGGGCCCATTCCAGGCCCTTGAGATCATGACCTGAGCAGAAGGCAGACAGCTTAACTGACTAAGCCACCCAGGTGCCCCTAATTTATGTATTTTCATTGTTTCTTATTTACCAAAGATTTAATGATCCATTGATCCAATGCTCAGAGATTATTTTCTAAATTCTTGTTTGTTTCTAATGATTCTTAAAGTACTTTGATCATTTTATTGCATTGAATCTGAGAATACAATTTTCATATTTCTACCTTTTGAATTCAGTGACTTTTTTTCTTTTGAATCATCATATGATCTCTTTTTCTCTAAATGCTCTGTGGATCTGAAGTAAGCAGGCCAGTCCAAAGACCCAGAACAGGTCCTGGGGGGCCAGCCAAGAGCGACCTTGCCTTCCTGCAGGATAGAAATCAAAGGTGAGACGGAAGTGACAACAGAGTTTATTGAGTATGTAGGTGACAGATTATAGAAGACAGAGTGCCTGGGAGACTCAGAAGAAAAAGGAGAGTAAGTCTTGTCATTGCTTGGGGTTAGGAGTTTACTCTATTGGGGTCTAGGGTACATGTTCCTTCAGGAATCCAGGGTAGGGTCCAACCAAAGGCAAGCGACAAGTGAATAATAGGTCTTATTTCATAAGTCGAAGGAAAGGGCTATTGATGTCAGCATTGGCCAAGGTTTGTTCAAAGCTAACGTCCTAGAACACGTTTGCAATCTGGTTCTTCATAGATTTTATCAGGTGTTTGGGGGTCTAGGATGAAACTCAGATTAGCTTTCTGGTTTCCCCCTTGGAGTGGGAACATAGCATCTTTGGTTTATTCAGCTGCAAGGTGAAATGTAAGAACATGAATAAATGGGGCCCAGCAGAAAAACAGTGGAGATGGAGCCTTTCTAAAAATGGAGTCCCTTCAGTTTCCCTATATCCTATCCTTCAAAAAAAGTATATTCTTTGTGTTCAATTTAGATTAGCCAGAATAATCCTATGATTCAGATTTTCTACATCTCTCATAACTCTTTTCCTACTTGATTTGCTTCAGGCTAATAAGGGAGAGGTATAGTCTCCTACTATTCTGAGATTTATTTTGACATTTACGATGGTATTTTTTTTCTTTTGTCCACTAATATGTCTGACTGGTACATTGTCATTATAAATTGCTCTTTTTTTTTTTTTTTAATCACTTTCAATGACTTTTTTTTTTTTTTTTCCTCATTTAACACTTGAGTTTGAACTTACCTGGCATTCCCATGGCGATTTGGGCTTTGTTTTTCTCAGCATTGGCCTGGCATATTTTTGTATTCTTTGACTTTCCTCCTTTGGGGCTTTAAATGCAGCATTTGTATGAAGCCCGTAGTTAAATCCTACCTTTTGACTCACTCTTTTTAAAAACATATTTGCTTTTTTTTTTCCTTTTCTTTTTTGGTGCATCTACAATCCTACTCCTCATCTCATTCTTTTATTTCATTACCTATGGTCCCTTTTTTCCATAGAATTCATGTTCTGTTTTCTCCAAATGTTGTGTTTATGGCAAATTTCCCCCTTATTTCATAGTGTGTTACTGCTGGTATAGTGGGTTCGCTATCTTCTTTGCGTGTATATTCCTTCACTACCACCTCAGAATTTAGCTGGGGTTACATGCAATCAGAATAAATTTGGTTTCTGCTATATTTTTTCCCATAATTTTTGTAAAGTTATTTATCAGAGTTTATTTTTTTCTGTTCTGGCATCTGTCTTTATCCCCATGGGACTGCTCACAGATTTTCAAGCAACTCTCAAATTTGGGTGAGACTTTACTTCAAGACAAAAACAACAAGCCCTTGCTCCCAGGTACACGAGAGAAAACCTAGACCTAACATGTTCTGTGTCCACAGCATTTGTGATCCATGTGGAAGGAAGGAAGCTCAATGCCTCTCCTGTGCCTTTTTCCCTGTTAGTTGTTCTAGTTGGCTCTCTTTCTTTCCACCCTGATATATCACTGTAACTCTGTTGGTTGAGACCGTTGGCCCTGAGTATTATTCTTTCTCTTATATGTCTTAGCAGCAGGTGCTAATGAGCGGGGAGCCCTGGAAGATTTTCCTGTCCTTGGTGAGACTCTTAGAACTCATGGTACCAGAGAAGCTTTTCCTCAAGGCTGCCACTCATTCCCTGCAGTCCACTTAGTTCATCTAGGGACTCTCAGGAGATTTTTTTTTTTCAGTAAGTATTTCTCTTTCCCCTTATTGGTAAACAGACATTTTTACCATGTGCCTTTTTCCTTCCCCTTACTTAGAACTTGGATGTGAGAGCTGGAGAAATAGCAGTCATATTGAGACCAACCAAAAGAATTGCAGAGACTGGCCATGATATTCTGGAGGTGCTGAATTGATGCCTGCAAACGGGGTTCTCTATTCTGAGATCCAACTAGGTGTGAGGGGAGGTTCCTAAGCTCCATGTACTTCTGGAACCACCTCTTCCCGTTGCTTCAGCTTTCATCAGCAGGGGTACAAAGGAGCCCTTTGGAGGAGTTGGTGGAAACAGACTCATAACCTGCTAGTAGGTTGAGTTCTCATTTATGGTCACTAACCTCAAATGGGCCCTTAGTGCCACACAGAAATCAGACTACATGTTCTGGATGTACATTTTCCTAATAGATTCAGTCTCCTGTTCTCCTAAGTGGTTATTTCATACCTTCTCACCTTTCCTTACTCCTCCAGCATCATAACCCCCTCTCAGATGATGATCTAATTTCTAATCTTCCCTAGGAAACGGAAGCAAACAGAGGAGGATTTCCATAGATGCCCACTGTTATGCCTCCCACCTACTTGCATCTATAGTCAGAGGTCCTTCTTTCTCTGCAATAGATGAATTTAAGAAATAATTCATCTTACTCAGAGCTGACGTTCTTAGTCTCCACCTCTACCATTCATTTCTTTCTTTTTTCTTTTTTTTGAAGATTTTATTTATTTATTTATTTATTTATTTATTTATTTATTTATTTGACAGAGAGAGAGGCAGCGAGAGAGGGAACACAAGCAGGGGAAGTGGGAGAGAGAGAAGCAGGCCTCCCGCTGAACAGGGAGCCGATGCAATGCGGGGCTCGATCCCAGAACACTGGAATCATGACCTGAGCCAAAAGCAGATGCTTAACAACTGAGCCACCCAGGCGCCCCATCTGCCATTCATTTCTGAAGCTCCATGTGGGCACCCGGGCTTTCTGAGTTGCTCAGCCAGTAGCAAACTCTTTCCTGGTTCCACCACGTTCTGTCAGTAGGGTAACTCTGACATGGCTGTTGGCAATATGGTGCCTAAGAGGTTTTTAATGGAAGTCTGTTTCCTTTTCACTCACATCTTGGCTCCTTAACTAGATTCAGACATAAGTCCCTTGGGGTCACGTGAGACAACTCCCAGTGCCATAGTGAGGCATAACTTTCTAACAGTTTCTCACCTCTGGCAAATAAGCTCAGTCTTCTTCCTAGGCCAGTGATTTTTTCCCTTGTGAATAATTGTGGATAAGTTCTTTCCACGGGAGCTCCTCAGCCCTCCCTACAAATACAGTATTATCCAGCCTCCTTTTCCAACTGATTTCATCCAACTCAGATATATATATGAATCAAAACCAAGGATTCCAAATTTTATTTTAGCCCTCTACACATTGCAAAGAAAATAATGGAAACCCTTTTATGAGTAACTTCTACTTTCAAACAAAACTGTTTCTGTGATGCCTATAAGAGGATGTACCATCCACACACCCACTCTCCCTTCTCCCCCAAAGACACGGGACCATGTTGACCCTCGATTGTTGTTTTCTTAATAAGACAGTACCAGCATCAAAGAAAAGGGAAACTGAAGATTTTATCTCCAAGTCCAGAAAAGGGAAGGGCGATCAACAGCATCATAACCACTCTCCCAAATGAGCTGGCTTTCCTCTGTTCTATTCACAGTATTGTTTCTTAGATGGGGGGGGGGGTGACAATTCATAGTGAATAAGCCCCACTTAGGAAGTATGAACAGAAGAGAAATCTTATCACCGTATTTCAACTACTCACAACCATTTTCTTCTCTGCTTATGTGTCTCTCCCTTTCTCTTTCTAATAAGCATATTTGGTCGTAGCCTCTCTAAAAGTGGCTTTTCCTAAATGGCTCCCCAGAGGCTGCTGAAGGAATGGAGAAGTAGGAAGAGGGTTCTTGTTCACTTAACTTTGCCATTTAGCACCATGGAAACTGGGCGAAGGTGCCTGATAAGGGTAGTATGCAGACCAGATGCTGGCTTATCTAACGGGTGAGGGCACCCTTCCATTTTAAGGAAATGTAATCAGGGGAAAAGCAAAGGGAAAGTAAAGAAGATAAGTCCCGGTATTACTAGTTTCTCTCGCAGCCTTGATAAGACAATTTGCATGGGTGTCATCTATTTTTTTTTACCATTGTATTCCTTCCATCAAAAGAAGTTGCCTGGCTTTTCTACCATTCAGAAGGGAATCGCTTTCAATTTTAAAACAGCTAGTTCTCTGTAGATATTCCCTGTATAAAGCTGTATTGGTATCCACTAAACCATAATTATTTGGGGGTTAAAAGTAGCAACATCGCATGATCCCTACATATGGTTTTTTTTTTTTTTTAAAGATTTTATTTATTTATTTGACAGAGATAGAGACAGCCAGCGAGAGAGGGAACACAAGCAGGGGGAGTGGGAGAGGAAGAAGCAGGCTCCCAGCAGAGGAGCCTGGTGTGGGGCTCGATCCCATAATGCTGGGATCACGCCCTGAGCCGAAGGCAGACACTTAACCGCTGTGCCATCCAGGCGCCTCATCTACATATGTTATTTTTAACCTTCCATTACCTGTTTCTGTATATGGTATATGCTGGTTTTTCTCTCTAAAGGTGATGTTACTCATAGATAGTGAGGGAAAATGTGTTTACCTTTTTATTTTTACTTTTCTTTAGTGGTGATGAAAGGTTTAGCCTAGGCATTCAGATTCTTTAGCCAAGAATTTCCATTTAAAGAAAATATTTTATGCACTTATATTTTGAGTTAACTGAATAGGCCACTATCAACATCAGAAAAATATTATTCATGGAAGCAAATTTAAAAGTTGTTTTTAACTTCAAAAGTTTTCTCTTTTCCTTTTAATTTTCATTTATCTTCTTTGGTAAACCTAAAGTAGATAGGACAGAAAAGGAAAGATTGTGGGCACAGTTAATTAAGAGAGGTGAGAATTCTCTCCCAGCCTGTTTGGCTGGGTCATATTATACATGGTATTATACAACACGGATAAAGGATTGCCACTGCTACTGCTATCGCCTTAATGGTTGTGTCTTCCCCCAAACTCCTATGTTGAAATCTAATCCCCAGTATGCTGGCATTTGGGGCTGGGACCTTTGGGAGATGATTAGGTCAAAAAGGCAGAGCCCTCAAGAATGGGATTAGTGGATTAGCACCTTTGTAAGGGAAATCCCAAAGACTTCCTTTGCTGTATGTGAGGACACAGCGAGGAGGAGCTACCAATGAACCAAAAATGGAGGCTCTCCCCAGGCCTGAATCTGTTGGTGACTTGATTTTAGACTTCCTCACCTCCAAAACTGTGAGCAATAAATTTCTGTGTTGTGTATACACAACTCATCTCTGGTGTTATGTTATGGCAGCCCCAAATGACCAAGACAGTCATACTGCAATAGCATTTCGTTGAAGTTACTAAGTTAAAAAAAATAATTATTGTTTTGGTGTCAGTATTTTCAGAGAAAAACACTTTCTTTTAATGCTTGGTCTAATACCTCATGACTAAATGACATTTAACCCAGGAACATAACGTTGTGCTCACATTTGAAAATCAATCAATATAATTTACCATATCAACAGACCAAAAAAAATAAAATAAAAAAGCTTGAAAATAGAATATGGTCATCTCTTTAAATGCAGAGATAGTAATTGTCAAAACCCAATATCCATTTCTGAGCAAAAACAAAAGCAAAAAAGCAACAACTTAGCAAATAGGAATAGGAAGGAACTTCCTCTATTTGATAAAGGTTATCTATAAAAAAACACATAGCTAACATCCTACTTAATGAGAAAGGTTAAATACTTTCCTCCTAGGATTAGAAACAAGGCAAAGATATCTGCTCTCACCACGTGCAGTTAACATTCTACAAATGGTGCTAGCCACGCAGTAAGACCACAAGTAAAAGAAAGAATGTGAAAAAAAACTGGATTCAAAGAGGACATAATCATCTATGTAGAAATTCTATGGAATCTCTAAAAAAGCTCCTAGAACCAATAAGGGAGTTTGGCAAGCTTGGAGGATATAAAATTAATATACAAAAATTAATGTTATTACTATAAAATAGGCAAAAGCATTTAGAAATAGAAATGAAAATAACAAAAACAATTACAGTAGCATCAATAGGTATGAAATAGTGATAAATCTGACAAAAATGTTGAATACTTATACATTGAAAACTACCAAACATTGCTGAGAGGTGTTAAAAAAGATGCAATTGGAGAATTATACCATTTTCATGGGTCAGAAGAATGAATTATTATTAAGGTGAGATATAAAAAAATAAATATAAATATATATATTTCCTTGGCATTTCCATATGGATTTTTGAATCAGCTTGGCAATTTCCTGCTGGTATTTTTATGGGGTTTACATTGCTCCATTTGTTGATAACTATTTGATTTTCTCATTGTCCAATTTCTATCATTAATAAAATTATAAGATAATATTTTTGTTAAACAATTCAGCCAAAGGTTTTGTGGAATATATAGTTTCTTTTTTTTCTTTTTTTTTCTTCACGTTAGGGCTAGCTAGTTAGTAAAGTAAACTTTACTAAGTGCTGGTCAGTTTGGAAATAAAATTACCCCTTAGAGGAAGTTATTTACTTTATCATCACTTAAAAAATGATCAGCATTAGCGAAGTGAAAGAATCTTAGATCATAGGTTCCTATCTGTATTATAAAACTGACTCAGATTCAAGGAAACATTTCTTTCTTAATTTGTAATTTTATTTTGCATTTTTATTGAATTAATGATTTGTTTAGGTCTTAGATTCTAGGAGGAAACCAGAAAATTTCGTCTTGGAGATGATTCACTCTAAAATAATAAATATCTCCCTGGGCCTTCAGATTAAAGATCAAATCATTAGAGAAATAATTTGAGTTTCAGTGCTTATAATTTATCATAGAAGGTGGTTGCCAAAGTAACAATAACATTTGTGGGGACTGAAGAAGTAAAAGGAATAATTCATACTGTTATGAAAAAAAATAAGTCAAAATAATTTAACCTACAATAAAAAGTTACTAAAAGCAAAAATTCGAAAGAACACTTTTCTTAAAGAAACTTTTTTTGGATTTATGTCATATGTGTTTTTATATCTGGAGTTTTGTTACATAAAATGATAAATACAGATCAACCAATGATCAAGTCCTGGCTATAGCTAATCTGTCACCGATTCATTCATTCATCAAATATTTATTAAGTTCCTACTATGTGCCAGTCTCATGTTGGTGAAAGTTTGAATAAGATGGTTTTCAAACTTTGCAAGGAGCTTACAGTGAGGTTTAAAGCAATAGGATCCCTGGGATTGGCTTTGTATTCTGAATGGATTTCTGAAAAACCGTGGTTGTCTAGAATGGTTAGTCTTGCAGACAAAGAAAAGCCAATTCCTGTATAGTCTAAAGTTAGTTTAAAATAATTCAAGTAGGGTTGCCTCAGGGAACCTGTGAAATAAATAGCTTATCTCTGGCAGACCACATGTCCAAAATGTAACAAATATGAGAACACTATCTGAAGACTCAGCCAAAGATCCAAGAGCAATCTTTGCATTTAATGGATAGAAGAGAACAAAAGAGAGTGGGTATGTTTGTATTTTTCACTATTGTTTTCCCTAGTTATACTAGTACATAGCAATCCTATTAGTAGAAATAGTACTTCCATAGAGCCATAGTATATGTGCTGAAAATTACGTCTGAAAATGGTTTAAATACAGAGATTAACTGGTCACTTCAAAAATCAATTTTTATTGGATATTGACTCTCATCTGTTTAGAAAATATACATTAGATGAAGATTATATTGTGATGTGTGTTTCTGTGGACTCTTGCTCCAGTGCAAAATCTATCTTTCTATTTGGAGATGATTCTATCTGTAACGATAAATCTAGTCTCCGTAAAGGAACACAGAACAGTGGGCTGGCATTCAGCAGTACACTCACTCCCTTCTCTGCCCATCCTAGAATCAGCGAAAACTCGGGAACTACATTTTGGAGACTTTTTCGTTAACAGAGTTGTGTTAAGAGCCAGCCCGTTAGGCATTCACACAAAATCTTGGAAGGTAGACCTGAAGCAAAAGTCACTATCCTTCCTCCAGCAGCAGCAGGCAAATTCACAGCCTTTGTCAAACCTGGAGTTTAACAGCAATCTCCAAGCATTCCACCGCAAATCCTACATTTGGGGGCTGAGATGCCAGGGTAGCTATTGCTAGTAAACAGCCTCCTACAATTTTTGACCAAAACGACCTTGGCTACAGCAGCATGTCTAAAGGCTAGCAAAAATCTGAGGGCTGAAAGCTTTTCTAATTATTTCACAAGCACCTAGTTAGTTCTTTTTATTAAATTTCTTCTGGTTGAAACACTTAGAGAGGGTCTGTTTTCTGACCGAGTCCTGACTGAAACACAGGAAAGGACCTGCCTTTCCCTGCAGGCTCCAGAACAGTAGACCCCTCCTGCTGCTTTTCCTGTGGGAGCTAAGGCTTAAGTCCCAAGCGTGGCTCATTGCTGGAAGGTGAAGTTCAAGTGGATAATCCATTGGTGACAGCAGCAGAGATGTGTCTAGTGGCAGAGACACCGAAGTCTGGTGATGGCTGTGATGTCCAGGCTAGCCTATTCCTGACCGATCTGCATTGTTAGTTGATCTTTCTGAACTGCAAATTGTTTGATTTACTTTTCATGTCTGTTCTGTCAGTCATCTAAGCCCTGTATATCTTTCTAAATAAATGTTTTTGAATTGTGGTCAAAGCCCAAGAATCATAACTGATATAACATAACCAAGATATAGACAACTCATACCACATAAACCGCCTGTAATAATGGAAGTCCAGACACCAGCCTTTAGGGAGAAGTATTGTGGATATACAGGGGGCCGACTTGCTAAAGCTGCAACATGTCCTGACTTCTTAAAATTACATCATTTGAATGAGGGTGTTTTGTCTTCCTCATCTGTATGTAAGAGTTAGAAACTGTTCTCAAAATGCTAAAGGCATACTGGTGTCAATTAATATCTTAGAGATGTTGAAATAATCGAATTTAATCCATTGAAACTACAGTTTGGTATATGGGACTATTTCAAAGCATTATTGGTAAACCTAATGTCTGATGACACTAAAAACTAGCAAATGGTTTATTGCAAAGTGAGTTTGTCAAAGATATAATTATTCATTACCAAGTGAAGGACAATGAAGACATAATGGGCCCTGAGAAACATTTCTTATTCTAATCTCCTAACAATTTTTAATACATGTTTTGCTTAGATTTTTCATTTAGTTATCAAATATGTTTTCCAAATTTTTAGTTAAATGGCAGTATTTTTTTCTATTTTTGGTTGTATGTAGATCAATTTTCCTAAAGTTTTTTCAAAGACAGGAAACTTAGCCAACTTATTTTCCAATTTATTTTGTGCTATTTATTTATTTATTTATTTATTTATTTTTAAGATTTTATTTACTTATTCGACAGAGATAGAGACAGCCAGCGAGAGAGGGAACACAAGCAGGGGGAGTGGGAGAGGAAGAAGCAGGCTCATAGCAGAGGAGCCTGATGTGGGGCTCGATCCCATAACGCCGGGATCACACCCTGAGCCGAAGGCAGATGCTTAACGACTAAGCCACCCAGGCGCCCCAGTGTGCTATATATTTTAAAGTATTTTAGTTTTTTCAAGATTTCAAAATTCCCTTTCTTGAATGAATACCCTGTACCTTTTGTATGTATCAAGTTAGAAGATATTTTGTCCTACTTGAGGATGCGTCAGAAAATGAGTCAGAAAGTGTTTCTTGCCCTGACTTATAAGTTTTTCATTTCTTTGTGTTTGATCAGTCTTTTGTTTTGCTAACTATTAATCTAGTAATTTATATGATTTTTCTTGGGGTTCTTCTTCAGTTAATAATATTTCTCCAGTTTAAATCTTTTATTTTAAATCATCTATTTCACTTAAAACACTACCTATTTTGGGTGTGGACATCCTTAAGTAATAATTTGCAAGTTCTGGGATCAATATCCTATTATTTGCAAAGCAGCTTTAAACATGATGTGGGAGAAAGTATATAGGACCTAATATTACTATGATCCAGTCCCGGTTGTTCATCAAAGCTCTATAAGTGTGCGTTGCCTCGGGGAAATTATCTAAACTCTCTTAACTTCAAGTTCTTTACTTGAAGAATGAATATGATAAGGTCTAGCCTTCAAAGTTGTTTCAAAAGTTAAATTATAATCCACAGCAAATATTTTTTAAAAAAATTAGTTGTCTGAAGTTTAATGGTAAGGGGAAAGCAGTAACTATTGAAATGATAATATTGAAGAAAGCCATTTCTGGAAAAGAATGTTAATAAAACCTTAGATTTTTGTTATAAATTAGCTTGCAGAAGCTCATTATAAGATAAATTTTGGTCGCCCTGTGGAGTATGATCCTACTTTCTTGGGAAAGAGACAACAAAAGGATGAGTGTTATGATTAGCAAAACCACTGCAGAAAATGTTTCAGAGAAAAGGCCCAGAGGCTCCGTTATATGGTTCATCAGTGCAAAGGACTGCCCAGCCAATGAATTCTGGCCACTCTAGAAGATTCCAGCTTTGGAACAAAGTAACATAAGGTTACCTCTAGCCACTTAAGCAGAGACAAAGGAGGTAGTGGAAGGAGAAAGATTCAGTGTGCCAGATACTGTTACTCAATACCTGAAGCGGGTAAAAGCAGAGCTATTCTGGGTCAGGGTTGGCTACAAGTCTGGAGACCCGCCCTCCCTGGGCTCATTTCTCTCCTGAGAGGCCACATGTGAAGAGTTTGTCCTCTCCTGATCTAAGGAGAGGAAAGCAGGGAAAGGTGAAAACAAAGGCCAGCTAGAAGTCTCCCTTAAACAAGGAGAAAAAAATCCGTAAGAGGAAAGGAAGAGAGTTAGGTGATAATAGAGAGCAGATTAATATATAAGATGAAATTTATTGCCTCTAATGGGCAAAAAATAAGGGAAAGATTTAATCAAAAATGCATTTTGAAAGATAAATTTTCAAATTACCATAGAGTCATGGGAGAGATATTTCATAGTAAGAGGACTTCCATACTCCAGAGGTAACTGCTCAATTCATATATATATAAACACACACACACACACACACACACAGCCTCAAAGTCTTGAAGATAGCCCTTAGTAGTGTTTGTATAAACATGCATTTCAGAATAAAAATAATTTGGGTTTGAATCATGGATCAGTCATTAAGAGTTTTGACACTTGGAGCGAGTTAATTACTTTCTTTGCTATTATCTTTAAAATATGAGTATATAATAATATCTAGCTCATGAAGTTCCTATGAGAGTTAAATGAAGTAACTCATGTCAAGTACTTGACATGGTTTCTGTCATAAACTAAGTAACCAATAAATGATATTTATTAGCCAAAATTTCAATGGAACTGTTGTACCAATAATCAAGATTCTGGCTCACCTTCAAGCTAAAGCATTGAAAGGGAATTTAATTCAGTTAATTTAAGAATAAAATGTACTGGAAAATAAGAAATATATATACTCAAAGTAGTCTGTTAGCTGTTCACAATTTTATGAAATAATTTAATGAAAAAATATAATAACAGCAGTAAAAATATGTGGCAAGAAATTCCAAAAAAAGAAATTTGGCAGAGAATAAGAAATATACTTCATTCTGCTCATAATATGTTTGAAATGTATTAGTTCTGAAGATGTGTGGCAAAGAGTGTCTTTCAAAATTCTGACTGTGATTCATGGGACATTCTCTAGAACAGACCACATGCTAGGTCACAAATCAGGCCTCAACAAGGACAAAAAGATTGAAATCACACTATGCATATCTTCTGACCACAATGCTATGAAACTTGAAGTTGACCACAAGAGAAAGTCTGGAATAACAACAAATACATGGAGGTTTAGCAACATGCTACTAAACAATGAATGGGTCAGCAAGGAAATCAAAGAAGAAATAAAAAAAGATACATGACAACAAATGATAATGAAAATATGATGGTCCAAAACCTTTGGGATGCAGCAAAAGCAGTCCTAAGAGGGAAGTATATTACAGTACAGGCCTACTTTAAGCAGCAAAAATATCTCAAAGAAACAACCTAACCTTGCACCTAAAGGAGCTAGAAGAAAAACAACAAATGGAGCCTAATGACAGTGGAAGAAGGGAAATAATAAAGATTAGAGCAGAAATAAATGATATAGAAACAGAAAAAACAGAGCAGATCAATGAAACTTGGAGCTGGTTCTGTGAAAAAATTAGTAAAATTGATAAACCCCTAGCCAGATTTATCAAAAAGAAAAGAAAAAGGACTCAAATAAATAAAATCACAAATGAGAGAGGAGAAAAAACAACCAACACCACAGAAATACAAGCAATTATAAGAGAACATTATGAAGAAATATATGCCAACAAATTGGACAATCTGGAAGAAATGGATAAATTCCTAGAAACATATAAACTACCAAAACTGAAACAGGAAGAAATAGAAAACTTGAACAGACCAATAACCAGCAAAGAAACTGAATCAATAATCAAAAATCTCCCAACAGACAAAAGTCCAAGACCACAGGACTTCACAGGTGAATTCTACCAAACTTTTAAAGAAGTGTTAATACCTATTCTTCTCAAACTATTCCAAAAAGTAGAAATGGAAGGAAAACTTCCAAATTCATTCTATGAGACCAGCGTTACCCTGATACCAAAACCAGATAAAGACTCCACTAAAAAAGAGAACCACAGACCAATATCTCTGACGAACATGGATACAAAAATTCTCAGTACATTAAAAGAATCATTCACCACAATCAAATGGGATTTATTTCTGGGCTGCAGGCATGGTTCAATATTTGCAAATCAATCAACATAATACACCACATTAATAAGAGAAAGGATAAGAACCCTATGATCAAATTTCAATAGGTGCAGAAAAAGCAATTGACAAAGTACAGCATCCATTCATGATAAAAACCCAAAACAAAGTAGAGAATAAACCTCAACATAATGAAGGCCATATATGAAAACCCCACAGCTTATATCATCCTCAATGGGGAAGAACAGAGTTTTGCCTTTATGGTCAAGAACAAGACAGAGGTATCCATGCTCACCATGGTTATTGAACATGGTACTGGAGGTCCTAGCCACAGCAATCAGACAACAAAAAGAAATAAAATGCATCCAGATCGGCGAGGAAGAAATCAAACTTTCACTATTTGCAAATGACATGATACTCTATGTAAGAAACCAGAAAGACATCACCAAACAATTGCTGGAACTGCTACATGACTTCAGCAACATCGCAGGATATAAAATCAACGTACAGAAATCTGTTGCATTTCTTTATACCAATAATGAAGCAGCAGAAAAAGAAATCACGAAATCTATTCCATTCACAATTGCACCAAAAACTATAAGATACCTAGGAATAAACCTAACCAGAGAGGTGAAAGGTCTGTATGCTGAAAACTGCAGAACACTTATGAAAGAATTTGATGAAGACACAAAGAAATGAAAAAAAATTCCATGCTCATATTGTTAAAATGCCTATATTTAACACAATCCCTATCAAAATACCACCAGCCTTTTTCACAGAGCTAGAACAATCCTAAAATTTGTATGGAACCACAAAATCCAATTCTGGATTTCAAGTTATATTACAAACCTGTGGTGATCGAGACAGTATGATACTGAAACAAAAATAGACACCTAGCTCAATAGGACAGAACAGAAAACCCAGACATGAACCCACAACTATATGGTCAGTTAATCTTCAATAAAGCAGGAAAGAATATCCAATGGAAAAAAGACAGTCTCCAACAAATGGTGTTGGGAAAACTGAACTGCAACATGCAAAAGAATGAAAGTAGAACACTTTCTTACACCATACACAAAAATAAATTCAGAATGGATGAAGGACCTAAATGTGAGACAGGAAACCATCAAAATCCTGGAGGAGAACACAGGCAATAACCTCTGACATTGGCTGTAGCAAATTCTTAGTAGATATGTGTCCTGAGGCAAGGGAAGCAAAAGCAAAAATAAACTACTGGGACTTCTTCAAAAAAACTTCTGCACAGCGACAGAAACAATCAACAGAACTAAAAGGCAACCTACAGAATGAGAGAATATGTTGGCAAATGACATATCTAATAAAAGTTAGTATCCAAAATATATAAAGAACTTATATAAGTTAACACTCCCAAAACACAAATAATCCAGTTTAAAAATGGACAGAAGACATGAAGGGACATTTTTTCCAGCACTACTAGTTATTTACCTAAAGCATACAAAAATGCTAATTTAAAGGGATACATGCACTCCAATGTTTATAAGCAGCATTATCAACAATAGTCAAATTATGGAAAGAGCTCAAATGTCCATCAACTGATGAACAGATAAAGAAGATGCGGGATATATGCACGATGGAATATTACACAGCCTTCAATACATTAACACTTTGTTAAGAATAGTGAATACTTTGTATCATAAAGAGATTTTCATATTACCTTCATATTACTCATTAGAAAGGCAATTCTTGGCTCTATCCCAGCCCCACTGAGTCAGGAACTTGGGAACAAAGCTCAGGAGCTACATTGTATCCAGCCCTCCACGCGATTCTTACACATATTAAAGTTTGAGAACCACTGCTCTAGACACCATCACAAAAGAACCGTAAACCAACGGGAGAAGTCTGCCCTAGTGAGGTACATATATATTTTTGTATAATTCAGAAAAAGTTTTCTCTAGTAACTTAACGCTTACGAAGTAATTTTGAAAGATTATTTCTAAATGTCACACATTTTATCTGGTTGACTTTGTTAGTGGAAATCTATGGCATATGGATTCATTAAAACCCTATTCACTCATACATATTTAACCTATCCATCTCTAATGACCACATTTATTTTCTCTCTCCTCTAAATCCTGTTAATCCTTTTACCTCTCCTAATCACCTATCAATTTCCAAAATTTCTTTCTTTCTTTCTTTCTTTCTTTCTTTCTTTCTTTCTTTCTTTCTTTCTTTCTTTCTTTCTAGATTTCCATTATAAAATTTATAAAGCAAAAAATGATATGATTTATATATTTGACCAAACAATGAATGCTTAATAATTATGTGTCATTTAGCTTTAAAAAATATTCTCTGAATCTCAAAATAACTGAAGGTTTCAGCAGCACCTTTACATGTTTGGATGCTTCTTGTTCCCCAGAGATATTTTCCATCACTACTACGACAAAGTTCCAAAGCAGCTAGCCAGGTTTTGTTTGTAATTCACACATATGAAATGGAGAAAGGAAAGAAGATTTCTCCAGCTTTCAGATTTATTAGTTTTTTTTCACTAAGCTTTCTTGATCATACGAGTGTATACGTGTTTAATTGGCAAAAGCAAGAATCTAGGGATAGTCATAAATCACAGCACACTGTCCCTAAAAACCAGGAAAATTAGAAAGTTGATGGGAATTTGTGTATAATTAGAAGACAGTTGAATGACTGATTTGGTCTAGTTTTGCATAACCCCAAGAAACCACAATATAAATATCTTATTAAAAATTATAAATTTGTACCTTCAATGTAAAATCATATTTCTTCAGGTATATATAAATAGTACCAAGAGACATGCTGTTTTCAAAAATGTTTCCTTATACAAAATCAACTTGCAGTTTTAAAAATCCATATAAAATAATAACATTTAAATGAAGTCTGCTTTCATATCTGTGTCATGGAGATAGCAAGTAATGACAGACATTAACTACACAAATGTCTTATATTTGTCATGTAAAGCAACAGAAAAATAAAGCAAAAGAATAGAGGGGCATTAATTCATCCTCTAATATGATTAGGCTTTTGTGTTTGATGCTATTATGTATATTATACATCTTAATTCCCAAAATAACACCTGCAGTGGTTATTAGTCCCACTTTAAGTGAAAGTAATTAGGCTCAGTGAATTAACATGATTAGTTCAAGGTCATATATTTGATGCATTCAGTTTTTCCAGAGCATCATAAAAATAGAACCATACAGAATGCACTCTTGTGTGTCCGTTTTTCCCTCTCAGCATTATTTTACCCCTAAAGACTCATTGAAAACAAAAATGTAATTCCATTTGATAAAAATCAATGCCAGGATTTCAAACCAAACTTTTCAAATTTCTAAGTTTATGCTGTTTTTTCCTTACTACGGGGACAGAAGGCTAGTGTGTGGCTTTGATCTCTTTAGGAGACACGGATAACAAAACATACAAAAAAGGCCTTAATAGCATCGATGATCATGTATAGAGAATTAAAATCAGGTACCACTACTTATCTGCTAGATTGGAAAAAAGAAAAAGTCTCAAAAACCAAGTTTTGTTAAGGATGTTGGCAATGGGAAAACTGGTGTGAATATATATTGATACAGTAGGTTTTGGAAAACAATTTGGCATTATTTAGTACGTTGGAAGATGTGCATTTTTTACAAACCAGCTATTCCACTTATAGGACATATGTGTGTACTTCAGAGGAACTCCTGGATATGTGTACCAAGATACGTGCAAAAAAAATGTTCTGGAAGGTATTGTTTTCAAGAGCCTGTGACTAAAAATAGCTCACAACTATTGTACCCCAAAGCTGAATTTATCCTAAATATTTATCAAGAGGAGAATGGATCTATGAATTGCTGTATATTTATACAACAAATCTTAGATAGTGATGGAAATGAGTGAAGTGCAGTTATACATATGAGTCATTCTCATCAAAATGCTGACTTAAAGGGCATGACACAAGATAATCTGCAGTACGTTTCATTTATATTAATTTCAAAGACAGGTATGATGTATTGCTTAGACAAGCATCTATAGTAGACAAAGTTCTAAAGGAAAATCAATAAAATTAATTGTCACAAAGTCAGGATGGAGGCTACATTTACCTTGAGAAGAAAGATGAGAGAAGGAAGAAATGAATATTGATTAGCAGGGATTTAGGAATGTGTAAATGTTCTTTTCCTTGACCGTTGTTCCATGAATATTTGATTTAAAATGATTCTTAAACTTGTACATATTTGTGTGTATGTTATTTCACAAATTTTTTTTAAAAGACTTTATTTATTTGACAGAGAGAGAGACAGCCAGCGAGAGAAGGAACACAAGCAGGGGGAGTGGGAGAGGAAGAAGCAGGCTCATAACGGAGGAGCCTGATGTGGGGCTTGATCCCAGATTGCTGGGATCACGCCCTGAGCCAAAGGCAGATGCTTAACGACTGCACCACCCAGGCACCCCTATTTCACAAATTTTATGTGAAAATATTTTAAAAAACAAACAAAAAAGTGAATGACAAACTTTCCATCCAGAGGCAGAGAAACATTAGATCCCCCTGAAAAAGAACTTCAGTCAATAGTGTGACTAGGGTAAAAAAAAAGAAAAACAACAAAAACAGAAATAGGAAGATGAAAATCTCTCAATTCATTACAGGAAACTAGAATACTCGTATACAAAAGTTAAGCATCTATATCACTTATGAATATAGATCTAAAAACTGAATAGAAAATATATTTTTAAAAGGTTTTATTTATTCATTCGACAGAGAGACAGCCAGTGAGAGAAGGAACACAAGCAGGGGAAGTGGGAGAGGAAGAAGCAGGCTCCCAGCAGAAGAGCCTGACATGGGGCTTGATCCCAGATTGCCAGGATCATGCCCTGAGCCGAAGGCAGACGCTTAACGACTGAGCAACCCAGGCGCCCCTGAATAGAAAATATTTTAAAATTAAATAGTGAATTAAAAGATTAATTCATTTTGAACAAGTTAGATTCATTCCAAAAATTAAAAAAGGAAGTTCAACATAGAAAATCTATTACTGGTGAGTAAATATAATGCCAAAAAAATTATTAAAACTCTAAGCAAACCAAAAATAGAACACTTCTATTGCCTTATAAATTGTATCTAACAGAAATCTGACAAACCAGATAAATGTGAACTATGAGAAGTAAGTCAACAAATTGAAGAATAAATTAGTGATACCTGTAATCTCCCCTTCTATTTCGCTAAATGCCCTAGCCAATGTAATAAGTAAGGGAAAGTGAATGAGAGCATCAATATTCAATAGGAAAAGATTATCTAATTTAAACTCTACATAAGCATTTTCCTACAAAATTCACAGAAACAGGTAAAAAAACCTTTTAGAAATAATAGTTCAACAAAATGATCAGATATAAGATCTGTAATTTTTTTATTATTAATAAAACCAATTTAGGAATGGAAGAAAAATCTCATTCAAAGTGAAATCTGTAAGATGCACAGAACAAAGGCAATTCAGTGGAGAAAGGATAGTTGTTTCTCCAAATAGTGCAAGAACAATTGGACATCCACATGAAAAAAATGAACCCCGACTCATATTTCATACCTAACATAAAAGTTAACTCAAAATGAATGAGAGACACATGCAAAATTTAAAACTTTATAACTTTCTAGAAGAAAACATAGGAGAAAACTTCTGTGACTGTGGTTTAGTTCTTAGCTACAACACCGAGCGTGATCCATAAAATAAAATTAGATAACTTGGCCCTCATCAAACTTACTCTTCAAAAGACACTGTTAAAAGAACAAAAAGGTAAGCTACAAACTGGGAGATAATATATGCAAATGACACTAGCCGATAAAGTATTTTTATTCAAGCAGGATTTAAAGTAATAGTTAAAACTTAAAAAGTGTTTCTCAATCCAACACAGTAGCAAACTTTTTTACTCAGTGTAACGTGTCAGAACAAAGTACCTAGTGTATTTCAATTTTCAAATCGAATTTTTCTGCTTCTTCTTGATATAGATATGGACTTCCCCACCTATGATCAGAGGCTGGATTATTATGAACACATACAGAAAAGTCCTTAGTAGTTTATAGAAGAAATAGATTATTTTTCTCTTTAATGTAGTAACAGATTTTCTTCTAAATATGAAAGAAGACATAACCGAATCTCCTTTGTTTATTTCATTGTAGTAACAATACAAAGGCACTTATCCTCTTTAATGTTTTGATAGATTTGAAGTTCCCAAATACCAGGAACTGTTTCCAAATTTGGCAAATAAACCCCTTCACATTCTATCACAGTCATCTAGGTACTGCTCAAGGTTGTGGCAAGGACATTATAATTTGGAGTAAAGGTACCATCGTAATACTCAAATAAAAATATAAGATGACACGGACACTATCACCCTCTTTATAAAAAATGAAATTATACCCTGGTGTGACGTTAAAAAGACTATAGTGATTGCTTTGCTTAATTCATCAAATAACAAAACATTTATCCACAGTGTTTGGTTTGTATTATAATTTGGAAACACTTGTGATCAGCAAACACATGAGAAACAATAATTTTTTTAAACATACAGATAATCTCACAGATTCAAGCTGACGCATATGAAGCATGTGAAATGCAATAAAAACATAGTCATACTAGGTTTAGAGAAGAAAATAGGCCTGGAATTTTCTTAAAATGGAAGGAATCCTATAAATTATCAAGTTGATTGATTTCATGTATGAAGACGGTCATCTGCAGACTCATTTTAAGAAATTCTTTCATCAGGATAAAAGATAGAATGGGTGATGCTTCTGTGGACTGTTGCAAAGGAAGAGACGAAAGACAGCCTATGCACACACAAACAGTGCCTTTAAAGAGGAACCCACGAACATTTTCACTGATGGTAGAACTTCCCTTTTCTGAAAGTACTACGAATACTACAAATAAAATACAACCATTAGATAAACTGTGGGCCAACATATATTCGACACATTCAAAATCCGACTTCCAATAGTACAAGGATCCACATAACTGTATCAAAAAGGGCATTTTCCATGAAAAATCATTTGATATTCACCAAGAATACTATTATTCTCAATGGCATAACTACAAATATGTGTGTTCTGAAAATGTTAGATTTGACAGAAACTGGCCAGAGTTTGCTCCTATAAATGGCCTTCGTTTCAGTTCTCTAGAGGACATTATGAAAATGAGACTCATCATTTTGAACTCAGAGTTTTCAAGACTATCTTCAAAGACTCAAAATGATTTCCTTGAGACTTATTTCTGGAAAATTATGATCTAATTCTTTCATTGTTAACTTCCTCACATAGTGCAGAGAAAATACTTGTGGAAAATACAATCATTTTTACTTACTTTAGAAATATTCATTTGATAACCCTTCATTTCGGATGTAGAATTACCCACTATGAAAATTCTGTAATTAGCCTAGTTGCCATTCATGTATGAGAGCAAATAAGAAGTCAGCCTCAGATATGTAGACCTCCAAAATGTATCTTTCTTTAAAACATAACAAATAGACGCAAACAATGAATCATGGAACACTACATCAAAACTGAGGATGTGCTGTATGGTGACTAACATAACATAATAAATTTTTTTTTAAAAATTAAAAAAAACCCCACATAACAAATAGAAATATTCACCTTAGCCGACTGACTTTTGAATCAAAACCGTTTAAAAAAATCAAGTTCTCAAGAATTATGAGATGAACAGTGAAATCAACTGAGTGTATAGATTTAGACATTGAAAACTGTAAATATGTTTCTGCAGGCATTTTATTGGACAATAGTAATTTACGGGCAATGTAATTAGCGAGAAAATAAAATTAAGTGGTAAAACTATTTCAAGAGACAAAGGAAAGTACTGCTGTTTGCAGATAATATGGTTGTCTACATAGGCCAGTCAACAGAATCTACTACAAGTATATATAACTAAGAAAGAAATTCAGTAACTTGGCTAGACTAAAAATCAATAGCAAAAATCAATAACCTTTCTGTGTCTCAGTAGTGGTCAGCGAGAACATATGAAATACTCTCCACAATAGAAACAAATAGCAGCAAATCAGCTGGGAAATGTAGAGAGAAGGGAGATATGCATATGCATACTCAGCCTCTGCTTTTGAGCCAGTTCTCTGCTATGTTACGTATCATATAGTATTTAGCTAGGAAGGTCTTCATGGATCTTGTAGATATAATTTATTCATTTTACCATAAACTCCCATTAAGGAGTTACATAACTTAGCAAGGGTCATTCCACATTTTGTTTTACTGAGACATTACCCCCTAGTCTTTGCTTGACTTGTGTTTTCAGCTCCATTTTTGAACTACTGGGATCCCCTGAAAAACAACTTTCCTTCTCATTCACATTTTATTTCTTCTACCTTCCTATAACCACATAATTGTTTGTTTTTTCCACTCATCCAATGGTTGTTTGTTCTCTCCATCTGGTTTTTTATCTTATAATCGTTACCATGATGCTAAGGGACTCTGTACCTTTGAACAAATTGTTCAAGTACTTTGTTGTTGTTTTTTTTCAGTAAGTATTAAATCTGTTAATAATGTTACTGTTGGAATTTATTTATAAAATTCTTTAGTTGCAACTTTTAAATTAAAAGTTTTATAATAGTTTTCCCATTGTATTTTGGCATCTAGTACTGCAGAAAAAAATATCTTAGAACATCGTATTTACATTTTTTAATTAATTTCTTTTTAGAATGCTAACTTTTTAAAAATCTATTTGTGTTTTTGCTGTTGTTTATTTGTCCTTTTAATCTTCATAGTTCAAATATGCTGCCAAGACTTTTGCCTAGGTATGGGTTCATTTCACCAACTCTCCCTTGTCAAAACCTCTGAATCAACTCAATTTGGGGGCACAGGTCTTGCTTTAACTCTGGAGATTACATGAAATGTGCTAATCTATTCAATCTCTTTCTTTTTCTTTCCAAAATATCTGTTTATATGTTCTCCTTACTGCTTATCTTTCTCTAGTGGTTGGTTTTCTTATCCCTTTTCTTAGAAGTCTATTTTTTATCCTTGCTGTCACTGATTTATTTAGATTTTTAATGTCCTTAGGTTATGTGACTATGGGCAGACTAACAATTGTAACCTGGAGGATCCTAAGTACTATCTGGGCTTACACCTCAGTTTTGTGTAAGGATGGAAGTGAAGTGCGCTCTGGGTAGGCAATAACTGCTACCATTTTAAAAAGGTAGGTGATTTCACACAATAAGTCCAGATTTTAGATTTCTTTTCTTTTTAAAAAGATTTTATTTATTTATTTGACAGAGAGAGACAGCCAGTGAGAGAGGGAACACAGGCAGGGGGAGTGGGAGAGGAAGAAGCAGGCTCCCAGTGGAGCAGGCAGCCCGATGCGGGGCTCGATCCCAGGACCCTGGGATCACGCCCTGGGCCGAAGGCAGACACTTCACGACTGAGCCACCCAGGTGCCCCCAGATTTTAGATTTCTAATAAAAACTCAAAAACTGTGGGAGCAATGGGACTGTATTTATTAGCAAAGAAAACACTGGCTAGTATTGTAAAACTCAATGACTAACGCCCTCTAGAGATAGGTTCTTCCTCCAGTTGGCTCTGCTTCCAACCCTTTATGATCTTTTTTGATACCTTCTTCACTTCACTCCTTTAAATCACTTGGACCCTGTAGGTATTTATAGGCATCACTTCTGCTGTATTTTCTCTTTCCAAATAATGCAATTTCCTCTCAACCGTTTTTTGAGATTCCTTTATCCTAACATTTTATTTCTTTTGGGATAGTTTCTACAATTTCACTTAAATATGGGCTCCAGATTTTAAATGTTTAAAATCAAGATTTTTTTTCCCCATAAAATAAAGTGATAACATTACATTGTAATTACTTAAAATTTTAAATTATAATTTTATAATTTGAGTATGAAGCCTAATAAACATAACTCTCATTTTAAATTCATATTTACTGGTGAAGTTAGATTTCTTTTCACAAAAAAATGTTTCATATGTATCTTATATCTATATCTTATCTTTATCATCTATAGTTAATCTATGTCATCTATATCAATGCCTATTTTTGTAAATGGGAGACAATTTCAGCAGATTCTGTTGTAAGCTATAGTTACCGGACAGTAAGGAATTACACTATCTCTTCTACTTATTCTTTTGAATAAAGAATGTCTTAGGGCCGCGTAGGTGGCTCAGTTGGTTAAGCATCCGCTTTTGGCTCAGGTGATGTTCCTGGGGTCCTGGGATTGAGTCCCGCATCAGGCCCCCTGCTGAGCAGAGAGTCTGTTTCACCCTCTCCTTCTTCCCTCTTCCATGCTCTCTCTTTCTCTCTCACTCTCTCCCAAATAAATAAATAAAAATCTTTAAAAAAAGAGAATATCTTATAATTTGAGATATGCCAATATTTACTAGTTCTAATTTTTTTTTCAGTTAACAATGAATTCTAGGGGTGCCTGGGTGGCTCAGTTGTTAAATGTCTGCCTTTGGCTCTGGTCGTGATCCCGGGGTCCTGGGACCGAGCCCCGTATCAGGCTCCCTGCTTCTCCCTCTCCCACTCCCCCTGCTTGTGTTCCTTCTCTCGCTGTGTCTCTCTCTGTCAAATAAATAAAATCTTTAAAAAACAAAACAAAGCAAAACAAAAAACCAATGCATTCTAAAACACTAGTCCATGCTTTTCAAATATGTGCTTCTTTCATTTTCTTCTCCATCGTAATGTGCATCTAATAAAAAGAATTAATATGCATGAAATTTAAATAATGACAAGAGTAGTAATTTCGAATTCCTCTTCTTGATCAGAGTACACCCTGGAAACAATTTGGCATGGTCTTAAACTCAGGGGGTAAGAAATATTTATTTTAGATGTTGTAAGTTATAGATAAATGTTTCTGTATTTTTGTGATTTTTTTTCTTGATTTGAGTATAGTTGACATACAATGTTATATTAGTTTCAAGCATATAACAAAGTGATTCTGTAAGTCTATACATTATGCTATGCTCACCACCAGTGCAGCTACCGTCTACCACCATACAACACTATTACAATACCATCAACCATTCCTCATACTGTGCCTTTTATTTCCATGACTTATTCATTCCTTAACCGGAAGCTAGTATCTCCTTCTCTCTTTCACCCATTTTGCCCATCCTCCTACTCCCTTGCCCTCTGGCAACCATCAGTTTGTTCTCTGTATTATAGGTCTGGTTCTGTTTTTTGTTTGCTTATTTATTTGTTTGTTTTGTTTTTTTAGATTCCACATATAAGTGAAATCATATGGTATTTGTCTTTCTTTGTCTGATTTATTTCACTTAGCCATAATACTATCTAGGTCCATCTATGTTGTCACAAATGGCAAGATCTCATTCTTCTTTATAGCAGAGTAATATTTCACATCATAATCATACATATATTATATATATATATACATATATTATATATATATATATACACACACACACATATCACATCTTCTTTATCCATTTATCTATTGATGGACACTTGGGTTGTTTCCATATCTTGGCTATTGTACATAATGCTGTGATAAACATGAGGGTGCAGATATCTTTTAAAATTAGTGTTTTTGTTTTCTTTGGGTAAATACCCAGTAGAGGAATGACTGGATCATATGGTATTTTGATGACAATCTTCACTAACAGTTTTAATTTATATTATTCCTTAAATATGTATTTCCTCTGATCTAGTCATATTTGAAGCTGATGATATTTGAAGATGATAATGACTTTTATATGTCTGGATTATGAACATCATAGAAATTGAAAATAATTTTTTGAAGGTACAAACGTGCTGGGTGAAAGGCATTCTGGGGCCCATTTACAGTTACTCTTAAGCTACTGTTCTTGAAATGAGTTGATTTTTAAATGAAGCTGGTTCTTCTCAGGCTTTGGAGTACTGTGACTTTCTTCATTCTTCAGTTAAAGTCAGTGATGTGTTCAGAAGAAATAAATACTTGTAGTTTAAGTAAAACACAAAACTTCGTGATGATAAAGTGCTTTGTAACAAGAATCTTTGAACAGGTAATGATTTTGTATATAAAACTATTTAAGAAATACATGTGTCTTAAAAAAACATATTTTGTTCCACAGAAGACATGATTCAAGCCAGTGTAGTTATGCATTATCCTTATTTGCATTAGCCCTCTGCTTTGGCTCTCCAGGATGCAGAACGTTTCATATTTTACGAAATTATGATAGGAAAAATTAGAGTCAAAGTTATTTAAATGCTCTTTAAGCCTTTATCAAAGTGACATTCTTCATTAAACTGAACATTTCCTAATCAAATAATTCTATTTTCCTTACTAAACCACTTCTTTCCAGATATTTAATAATTTAATTATTAATAATTTAATGATTCTATTTTTCTTGCCAAGCTACTTCTTTCTAGCTCCTCTTAAAATCATTCAGCAATCTTTAAAAAGATTAGAGCATTTTTAAGAGAAATTTTTGGAGGTATGGTTATCATGTAAGAAAACGCTCCAATTTTAAATGGGCATTTTGACAAATTTATACACTCAAATAATTATCAGCATAATCAAGATATAGGCTATTTCCATCACTGAAAGATTTCCTTTGTGTGCTATTCTTGGTGATTGCTAATAAGGTTGTTATAGACATTCACAAATTTTGCAGATGCTTTTATTTTGACTTAACAGGTATAAAAGTTTCTGTGTGGCATAACTTCACTTTCTCAGTTAATAATGCTATACAATTTGTAGCTCTGACAGAATTAGGTAAATCACTTTATGCCAATTGAAGACAATGAGATGCACCCTGGGGTAGGTCTTTCTTGTGTCCTGTCATCTTGGATACTGCTGACTGCATTTATCTTTCATGGCTATCATTCATGTCCTTTTGTAACACTGTACACTGTCCTGGAGACACTGTAGGATCACTGTTACCTTCATCAACACTATGAAGTAAAAATGAGCAGAAAGATAATAAAAAAGTCTCAAATTAACTAATTTCAGAATTATCCATATAGTAAATAATATCTTATCTAAACATTATAAAATGAGAAAGTTATGAGGTTAAATAAAGAAATCTATTATTATAAAATGTAGCAGAAAGCAACTAATAAAGTCTCCATAAACTATGATTAACCTTTCTAGTTCCATTCTGAGAAAAAGTTATAATTTATATCACCCTTTGGATGAATTGCATTTGTAACCAAATTAGATGGAAATGTATAATGATTATAACTTAATGTGTATGTTGAGCATTTGACAAAAACTTTCTTTTGGGTAATAAAAGCTAGTCTCTTTTTCATTTTTCCTTTAAAATAATTTAAAACAAATAGCTAACAATAACTTCCACTTGAAATCAAAGCTCCATTTAAGTACCCTAAACAGAATTAATAGTAATATGACCAGGTACATGTGCTGGGTTTTAGTAAGTTCAATGTGAAAAATATGCTTTGAGGGGCATCTGTGTGGCTCAGTTAGTTAAGTGTCTGCCTTCTGCTCAGGTCATGATCCCTGGGATCGAGCCCCGCGCTGGGCTCCCTGCTCAGCAGGGAGCCTGCTTCTCCCTCTCCTCCCTGCTTGTGCTCTCAGTCGCTATCTCTGTCTCTCGCTCTCAAATAAATAAATAAAATCTTTAAAAAAATATGCTTTGAGGGACCTTCAGGTAGTAATCACCCTCTAGCACCATGTGAAGTGTCATTATTTGGGGCAGAAAGCATTCCTGGGAGCTAAGAACTCTGAGGCAAACTGAATTTGCCACAGTCTTTAAATATTAGTCTCACTAGTTGGTGAAGTGCTGTTGAAGGTATGCTGGCAAATCCAGAGTTGTTCAAAATTCAGCTCACTATAATTGATTACTCTTTACCATTGGCCAAAGGACTTGTAAGTCCCTTCAGATCCTCCAACACAAAGCGTGTGGGGCACTTCTGGTTTTAACATGCAACCCCACTTCAAAGGAGCCCATTTTTGGCCCCTTTATTTGCTAACACTGGCTCCTGTCCTGCACAATCTGACAGTCATCATCACCTCCAGCAGCATCACTCCAAGTGCCAAAAGATAACAGCAGAGTGCTGCAGAAAGGTCTCCCTCTCAGGAGTCTCTAGGAGGTGGAAGAAGGGCATGCCTTGTTAATGTCTTCATAACCCTCTTTTTTTTTTTTTTCAAATATTTTATTTATTTATTCGACAGAGATAGAGACAGCCAGCGAGAGAGGGAACACAAGCAGGGGGAGTGGGAGAGGAAGAAGCAGGCTCATAGTGGAAGAGCCCGATGTGGGGCTCAATCCCATAACTCCAGGATCACGCCCTGAGCCGAAGGCAGACGCTTAACCGCTGCGCCACCCAGGCGCCCCTCTTCATAACCCTCTTAGTCACATCTTGCTTTGGCTGGCCACACCGCTCTTGTGTAGGGGCTTTGCTATACCTTTCCTGTGCTCCTGTCTACTCTCTGTAGGCAGAAGTCATACCAGGCCTTATGCTAATGCTAATGGACTGGCTGGGTGTCAGAACCGAATGGTCACTGTGGCTTTTGTGCATTTATTATTATTATTATTGTTGAAGGATTATTGTTTTATTCTTTTTCTCCCAGTTTTATTATGATACAATTGACATGCATCACCACGTAAGTTGAAGGTGTTCAGCATAACAGCTTGACGTACATATATTCTGGCACAATTACTGCAGTAAGTTGAGTCAGCATGCATCATCTCCCATAGATACAATAAAAAGAAAGAGCAAAAAGAGAGAAAAACCTCTGTGCATTTACAGTTGGATGCAAGTGTAGGCGGCACAAAGAAGCTGGATGAAATATCCTTGAGAAATCTGAGCTCTGCAGCCACGGAGTGCACGCTCAGAGCTTTCAGGGTTAGTCAAGGGCCGAATGTGGCTTTTGGTGACATGCCTTGCCCCCTACAGAAGCTGCTTCTCTTCGGCATGCTGTGTGCTCTTCACTGTAATATTTCAACATCTTTCTGCACTAGCTTGCCACTGAAAACTGCTGAAAACCATAGGGAATTTCTCTGGAAGGAATCAACCATGGTTTATTTGCTTATTGTCAAGGGCTTTTCTTGTTTTTTTAAAAAAAACAGTCTTCAAAATTCTCCGTAGCGGCTGTTTGTATTTATGTGAGTGCACGTGTATATTCATCGAAGTAGTTCTGGATGTTTTATGCTGAAATGGTTTATTTGTTTGCTTTGTCTTTTTTTCTTTTTTATTTGTTTGCTTTGTCTTAACCAAGATCCATTAAGCAAAAAAGAAAGCTAAAGTTGTGTGTAAAGAAGCTATTTCTGTTTTGGGGCTTACGCATTTACGTAATAGTATGAGTAAGCTGTTGACTCAGAAGACTTCATGCTTAAATGATCTTATAGAAAGGTTTACACTTTTTAATTTTAATTGTGTTAGCTGTCATGTTCACTGATTTTTAAAACGGCATACTAACACCACTTACATAATATTTTTGCAGAAAAAGGTTCATATATACACAAATATATATAATATGTTTATTATATATATATACAGCTATATATATAAAATTTGTATGTATGTAAAAATAAAGAATTTGTTGGTTGTCAGGGAGAAAAGATTTTCAAAATAGTATTTTCATTTCTACTTTTCAGATTAGCCAATGAAACAAGACAAAATATGATTCAGAAATTATAATCATATAATATTTTATTCAACAGACTAACTGGATACACTTATTCACAATATATCCTTATTATCTTCGGTCCCGTTTCAAAGGAGAAAGAGTCCCTCCTTGTGTTTTTTTTGGATCTTAATCCTTTTTTTCTCTTGTCTCCTGCTGGATTTATTTTTTCCCAAAGTAATAGGTCCTATTTTTCTCATGCCCTCAAGTTCTCCTGCTTTACCTGCTCATTCCTCTCTATACACACAGATTTCAGTTACCTTGTCCTCAAATAATTAAAGTCTCCTTCCTCAATCTTATACTAAATCAGCTCTCTCTCTCCTTTTCATTTCAGAACATTGCAAAGGTCTATACTACTTTCACTAATGTCTTTTCACCCACTGGTTTCCGGCCCCATCAGACTCAATTGCCTTTTCAAGGGTTACCTATATCCTTTGACTTAATGCAACTGTGAAATCTATTCATCTCAAATGAGTATTAACTCTGCTTATTCCTGAAGTCATTTATTTTTCAAAGCAACTAAATTCAGAAAGCAGCATGTCTTAAGTGTTTTAGGCACCAGTGCTATAGAATAAAAGATACGGCTCATAGTCTCAAGGAACTCAGAGTTTAGTGAGGACAGTGGACATGAAACAGCCATAAAATATAAGGCAACAACTCAGAAAGGTTTATTTTCTTGACAGAGTCATGATACTTGTTATATGCTGATCAAGAATGTTTACTTATCTAGGAACATGAACATTTTCTAATTTCAAGAATTCCACAATTTATTGGAACTTGAGAAGAAATTTGTTGAACTTGGAGAATGATATTGCTTACAAAAATTGATTTAGACATAAACTATGAATTTTCAATTCAGTAATCACTTAACACAAGCAAATAAAGAACATCACACTTTTTAAAAATTAAGGCAAGTTGGTTATTTCCCTAAATAACTATTTTTATGTGCTATGGAAATGCATAGGTCTTACCTTCTAGAATTCTCTCATATTTTATTAAAACCTGAATATTATCTTTCAACCAATTCAATACACATGACACATTATCTAGAATCCTGTATTATTTGATAGAGATGTGTTTGTATAGAGATATAAATAACACACAGTCTCATAGGTAGAGGGATACATGTCATTTTAAGAAGTCAGTTGTTACCCATTTTCAAAATTTTTTATGACCTATGATAAATCAAAGTCTGAATATTTCAGGGAGGGAAATTTTATAAATCTATAGAGGAAGCATAACCTAAAACTCTTATGAAGACAGTATAAATAAGATCCTACATTGAAGCCATGAATAATGAGTTGAGACTGACACCTCCTTGAAGAACAGGAATTTTCCTTAATAATTTTTATAATCTGTATAATACATAACCTTGCAGAATGGTACAGGAGAGAAACCCATGAAGGACCAAGGGCCTGCTGAGGCTATGCTCTTTTCTGAATAATGTGGTCACAAGAAGTTTTTCTTTCTTTCTTTCTTTCTTTCTTTCTTTCTTTCTTTCTTTCTTTCTTTTCTTTTCTTTCTTTCTTTTAAGATTTTATTCATTTATTTTAGAGAGCGAGAGTGCGAGCACATGAGTGGTGAATGTGGGGGAGGGGCAGAAGGAGATGGAGAGGGACAAGCAGACTCCCCACTGAGCATGAAGCCCTTTGGGGGGCTCCATCTCACGACCCTGGGATCATGACCTGAGCCGAAACCAAGAGTCTGATGCTTAACCAACTGAGCCACTCAGGCACCCCAAACAGTTTCTTTTTATAATTCACCCAAAATTTTCATGTGTTTTGGCTTCCATGGACACAACTGATTGACCCAACACTAGCCAACAGACATTTTTCTGTATAGGCTGGATATCCGGAGCCCATAACCTATGAGGTGACCTAGTTCAAGAACTCTGCCTATATGGGATGGTGACTGTAATGACATTCATTCATATCCCCCTTTTGATTTTAGGAGAGGAAGAGAATGAGGAACTGTATTACAGAATCAGGGATCATATTATAGTGAGTCAAACAGGAAAGAAACTTGGTCATAATTACTGGGAAATCAATAGAGTGGGAGGAAGCAAAAGCTGGCTTCTAAAGGATGGCATGCAGGTGTCCAGTGTTTCTTTTGGATCACAAGGGTAGTCATAGTAACTGGAATGGTTTCCAATGTTGTTTCAGTTTTGCAAGGCACAAAAAGATGTCTGGATTTTTTTAATTTACTGTGTTCAGATAATAAATGCCAAACAGTTTACCTGGCCATGTCATGTTCTTTACAACTTGAAAATGCCTAATGCAGTATTTATACATTATTTAGAATTGAATGGATGTTCTACTGCTGTCTCACGCATTTAAACAGCAGGCCAACCTTACACCATATTATTAACATATAGCTTTATGCTTTTTCTAGTACTTTTCCACCAGCAATGATTGTACTTTTGCCAAATAGTATGCACAGCATTATGTACTATTGGTTGAAATTCTGTGCTTCTGTATGTATACTGGTAATGTAAAAATGTATTACAAAGACTAACCAATTAGAAGGATTTTTATAATACATATGCTCTTAGAAAAGTTATAAATGAAAACCTTTGTTCTTATTGTAATATATTTCTTATAAATTCAAATAAAATTAGGAAAGTAAATATAATTTTTACTAGATGGGGTTTAAATAATTATAGGTTACATATTTTTGTAAAACTTGTTTTTGTACATTCAAAATTTTACGTCACATGAATTAATCACCAGAAGCAAATTTATAGTATGTAAATTTATTTGGGGGCAACTTTTGAGGTTTTAGCCGTTGTTTTTGTACTTGTTCCTCAACTCACAGAGGTAATTAAATAATATGACTATAGAAGGGAACCCTGTATCTGAATCACCTCTTTAAACTGATGTTTCACTTGGTGTCAGACCTTGTAATTTTGGCATCTCATGTTATCTAACACAGTACCTCATATTAATGTCTTAAAAATATGGACATATGGACTCTATTCTTTGAATTTTTTTAGACTATCTTTAAACTTCCCCATGTAATGTGCTCCTATGCCCATCAACAGTCTTTGTCAATATCCTTTAATAGAAAAATGCATTTTTCAATTTGGTAAGGCACACAATGGTAGATTTTTGCTTTTGACACCTGATGGTGTTTGAATGGTTGAGACAGTCATTATTTGCACAGTAAGATCAGAAATTCAAGTTAAAAATGGAAAAATTCACTCGATTACTCAGAGACATTTCATTTCATAGGTCTGATACCCATTCGTGGTGTTGAAGTTTGACTAGAAGTCCAAGATAAGATATCCTACATCACTTTTTTAGATTAAAAGAATTTAATTATTAACCCAACTCAGGGGTATGAGCACTTTATTGTTCCTAGACAGAACTCTCACTATTAAATATTATTAGGAAAACTGACATTTCTCTTCATTAATGTTAATAGTAGAACATATGATTTCTTTCATCAATTTTTCAGTTATATTTTTATATTTCAAAATGATAATCCTGCACTTGAAATTTGAGTTAAACACCATAAGTGTTCACATGCTCTCTCTCTTTTTTTAAAGCATGGTATTAGGACTCTCTTGGAGAAATTGCTACATACAAAATCTTTGGCAGGTAAATGTCATGAAAAGCATTTCTGACATTGTAACTTCAAAAAATCGTAAAAATACCTTAGAGGTAAAAATGAGGGGAAATATCAGTAAGAGAAATAGACAAAAAAAGATAAGAAAAACTGAACAAAGAGAGAGTAATAGATTATATATAATATCATATAAAACTTTCAAAAAGTTTATATTTTACAATTTTTTAATTTAGAGGAAGAATTTTTATGTCTGAAAAATGGAATGGAAAACAAACTTTAGAAATAGATACAACATATAGCTCAATTAGAAGACAATTAATTTCAGGATTTAAAGTGATGACATCAAATGGAAACAGAAATTTATTTATTTACAAACTTCTTTCTTGAGATTTTGTGATCCTTGTCCGAAACAGCAAAATCAGTGATACGAATATACATTCATACTTAAGACTATGAAAGACCATTTAGAGTGTTCAATCTAAAAACAAACATACAGTTTTGGGCCACTTGGGTGGCTCAGTCAGTTAAGTATCTGACTCTTGACTTTAGCTCAGGTCTTGATCTCAGGGTCATGAGTTCAAGTCCTGTGTTGGGCTCAACATAAAATTTTGACCATTTAAAAAATTTTTAATTCTGCACACTAAATCATAAATGGGAATGCTGTTAGCCATTATACTTTATAACACTGAGCCCTACTTGAAGGCTAAACAAAACATCTTGAGGAAGACATTGTATGATAAGAAATAGCATCTCATGAAATCTAAATAGTAATGCTGGAACTGCCCCAAATCTCCATTTTACCAAATGAAATCCAGAGGGATGGTTGAGAGTTAATTCTTTAAATTCAAGGACAGATTGCTATTTAATATGGTTAAGGTATCCCTAAAAGGTATAAAACAAAGAAGTGTGATTTATTTTTTATCAGTCAGGGTCTCAGGAGGTAAAAGAATCAGGTAGTTTATTTAAATGAAGAGAGTTTAATAAAATGACGATTTAACAAAAGAGTGGATAGGGCTAAAGAAAAAGAATCGTTGATACATGTGGGATTTAGCAATGGTGGCCTCTCTTAGCACCCATGGGACTAGACCGTCAAGGGGAGGAAATGAAGTTACCATTTCCCTGTGAAATCAGCAACCATGGAAGATGCACTGCCCTGCAAGAGCTACAATCACAGAGGGAAGTACTTGTGTGCAGAGAAGCTCCCTGAAACAAGTCAGGGAACAACAACAACAACAAAATGCCGAGTTCTCTCTCCTCTGGCTGTTTTGTACATGCCTTGCGTTATTAGAACCCAGTCTCCAGTCAGCCAGCAAGGGAGCCCATAGGTACAGCCTCCCAGGCCACAGAGAAGGGAGAAAACAAGGGGAAAATTCATTGAGAGAGGGAGAAAAGGGGAAGCAGCAGTATGACAGAAGATTCAACATCACTATTGAAAACAGGCTTTAGCACTGGATTATAAAATTGTCTTTCTGCATCTTTCTCATTCATACGTTCAATCAAATCTTGGTAAGTTTATTGAGTATCAAGGGAATGCAAGGCACTGGACTTCTATTTCATACCAAAAGATCTACATTAGCATGGACGGTCTTGATTTTCTTAACATTGACACCATATTTGATCATATCACTAGTAGTATATACAAACAGGGTAAGGGAGTATTCAACCAAGAAGCATTTAGTGGGGTTTTGTGGGAACTTATAGGACATAACTAATAATGACAAAAATAGTAAAACATGGTTTCTTTCTATAAAAGATGCTTCTAGTCTATGTAACATTTTTTGTGCGTATATTAGTATTAAGTAGAGACAATAATTTTTTATGTTCTAAGAAATAGAGAAAAATAAACAGGAGAGTAAGTTTTCAGACAATAATTGCATATTTTAAACTAGAAATGAAACTAGCCCCACTAAAGTTAAGCACCACTTAAATATTTTACATCAAGGAGAGGACTTAAACTGGGGCCTTTAAAAATAGAATAGCATCTATATAGGCAGAAAGGAGCAAAGAAGTGTTAGCACAATTTGATTTAATGTCAGACATGAAATTAGTATCAGTAATAATTATTCTTTGTAACAATACCAAGTCCATTATATTCAGAACATGAGTGATTATTCTTATAATACATAATTTTATGTTATGGCCAATTGGCTGCCTATGAGATAAAATGTAAGTAGTTGATGGTAATGGTTGGACCAAAAAATGAGTAAAATAAATAATTGTTAAAATTGAAAACATGATTTGTTTCAACTACTGAAATTTTTACTGAATTAGTACATTTCATCAGCGTTTTATGAAAATATTCCTAATTGTGGAGTTCACTATACCATCTCCTTTTCCTATAGATATTCTCAACATGCTGTCTTTCCCACCATTTAGTTCCAATTTTACTAAAATAAATATGATGGTATATTTTTGCATAACTTTCACTGAACAGCTTTAAGAAATGTTAGTATGTTGTATAGTACTTGTAGAGTTAAATGTTCTATGGATGTGGCTAGAGGGAATCATTCACAATATATTGGTAGATAACATTTTTAGGCAAGTCTTAATAACTATTTTTCATTTTTATTCTAGCTGGACACACTGACTTTTGCACTTTTTAAGCCAATTGTCAATATTTATAGAAGGAA